>NC_064646.1:345439981-345739981 GCF_023864345.2 Schistocerca serialis cubense
ATTCCGACGGACTTGGGCAATTCGAGCTGGACAATGCGACACCCCGCTCGTCCATAATTGCTACAGAGTGGCTCCACGGACACTCTTCTGAGTTTAAACACTCCCGGTGGCCTCCAGACTTTCCAGTATATCTGGGATGCCTTACAACGTGCTGTTCAGAAGAGATCTCCACCCTCTCGTACTCTTACGAATTTATGGACGGCGCTGCAGGTTTCATGGTGTCAGTTCCCTCCAGCACTACTTCAGACATTAGTCGGGTCCATGCTACGTAATGTTGCTGCACTTCTGCGTGCTCGTGGGGGCCCTACACGATATTAGGCAGGTGTGCCTAATATACGGCTGACAACCGCTGATCAGCGAATACTCTATTCGGTCGGCATGCGATGCACGGGCCGCAGTTTGACGATCACTGCTCTATAGACGCTCGCAGCAGAGGCTGTGGGCGACGTCGGCTGCCCTGTGGCTGCCTGAGGCGCGGCCGTGTGGCGGAAGCCCGGCGCTGACCCATCCCTCGCCTTCATCCGGTTAGCGCTGATCCCGTTTGCGGCCGTCATCCTGTTAGCGCCGCCAGAAACCCTCGCTGCCCCACTATATATTCCGCCGCCGGCCTGCACACGCCGCCCTCACTTCTGGTGGGAACATCATCCTACATCAACAACCTCTTTGGTCTCTCTGCTCAACGACACAGCAGCCGCCACCAGCAGAAGCAGCAGCAGCAGCAGCAGCAGCAACCGACAGACAGACATGATACCTCTACTCTTCGTCGTGTACGTCGTCGCTGTAAAGGTCTTCAAAAAGACCACCCCTAATGGTGAGTAAAATGACTCGTTGTTTTTCGGACGCGACGACATTTGCATCTAAAACGTGCGAGAAAACTTCATTCCTTTCGCCTCATATCAACTCAGGAAATCAGTCATTCGATAAAACTGATCGGGAAATCTGTATGCCATTCCCTGTAAACTAAGAAAAAAAATCACATTCGCTACTGTTTCTTGCGTACTCATTCAGCTTTTTGATGTGACAGCTTCATTTTAGGTCTACTCGAGCCATTTGAAACGAGTCAGTTGCTGAAGCTGGAGACAAATGAAAACTTTTTTTTCTTTATTTAAGAAAGAGCTCGGGAAACTCAGTATAATTTCTTTAGAGAATGGTTTGTGTGGCTCAGTCTTTAACAAGACTTTTTATTGAAACGAAGTTCTTGGGTTCGATTGCAAATATGCTCGAATTATTTGTTTCTCCCCTTCTTTGTGATTTTTTTACTATGAAGTGTGGGGAAACCATCGGCGAAACTGTACGAATGTAGGTGCAAGAACACTGAATCGGAAGTCGTGCTAGTACAGTCATTGCAGATATTCAGCGCTAGATGGGGAAGTTAACATGAAGTTTTGTCCCGTCTTATCCGTTTAAATAACCTAGCACATGAGCCCTCGTAAATAAAAGTATTTTTGATGTACGTATGCAGACTCAAGCGGCGAATGACAATCTGTACCAAGGCCGGGATTCGAACCCAAGTCTCCTGCTAACTAGGCAGATCGCCAACCATTATGTCAGCCTGGCACAGTGACTTTCCACGACAGCACGGACCACGCTAGCATGCCTCCCTCTTCTATCCAAACTCCCATTCAGCCTACTTGTGGGTTGGAATGAGGAGCAAGGCGTGCTAGGATAGTCTGTATAGTTGTGTAAAGCCACTGTGCCAGGGTGGCGTAGTGGTTGTCGCATATGCCTATTTAGCAAGAGACCAGGGTTCGAATCCCAACCTTGGCACCGATTTTTATTCACCGCTTCAGTCTGCATATATACATTATAGATGTTCGAGACTTGAAAAGGTCTCTGGAACAATATAGGTTCATTTGATGAAAGTATTTTTCTTAGCTAAAAAAAATGCACTGAAGTCCAGATATAGAGCAAGTAAATCGACTCGTATATGTTTTCTCTTACAAAACTGCAATCCAGCATTTCTCAAGTCACAAATGAATGATGAACATTTACAGTTCACGCTCGGCTGCATTTTCTTATGTAAACTGAAACTTACTGCAGGACATCATACGTTCTTTATTTAATGGCAGCACCGAAAACCTTACTCACTTTCTTAGAGCACTTATTTTAAGAATACACGCCAGTGACACTGATTTCTATATATGCTTCTGTCAGATTCTCAGTTCGCGCAGTACATGCTCGAACAGCTCCAGAGATCTCATTCAGTACAGTAGGCATTGACTGTCAAAAAAACTATAAGGGAATGTCTGATCTTGGATAGCAAGACGAAAGCCACGCACTCATTCACAGAAACTAAGAACTAAGCGCGAATGAATGTCATTCTATCCATCTTGTTTAATGAAGTGAACAGATATAGTCTATTGTAAGCACACAGGGTTGAGCTTTGTATAGAACTTCGTCGAGGAGAGGAGAGATTATTCGGACATGCCTTTCTTTTCTGTTTTTCAGGCAAGGTCACCGTGTACCTTGGCAAACGGGACTTCATCGACCACCTAGACCATGTCGACCCCATCGATGGCATTGTTGTCGTCGACAATGACTACCTCAGGGGCAGGAAGGTCTTTGGCCAGGTAAGTACACAAACATCATTACTGAGAACTTGAAATTAAGAAGAAAATCTTTATTCCTCATCCGGTGCAATCAATTCACTGGTTAATTTCTTCAAATACAGTAACAGTATCAGGCCTGCCTTGGAGGTAACGTGGAATCTACTACATAAACATAAACAGTTCAGAGCGCTATAAAATGTAATGTAGTTTTTCCTTTTCATTCGGTTCAATAACATTTTGTTGCTCGTAACGATGGCAGTAACTTCATTGCGGGAATTAACTGACGCTAGGGAGATAAGACGCTCGTAATTGAAGGAACAGCTAACCATTCAGGTTCGAGGCTGCTGTACCTGTAACGGCCCATTATAATGGTGTTACGATCCCTTCGTTTTTAGTAAAAATAATTGCGTGAACAGATCAGCGGCATGTAATCATTCGCGTTGTTCTTGTAACAACAGCTGCAGATCATTACTACGAATTTAACTGCACGAAGTTAGGGATTTCCCACTGTTGTCAATTACAACAGGCGGCGTAATTGAGTGCGATTTCCCTACGATGCTTGCAATCATTATCGGCAAGTCACCGCAAGAAAAACTTAAGATAAACACAAGATGATTCAGGATGTTTTATCTTCCGCAGCTGAGTAACATGAAACAATAGTCTACGCAGGAATTAGTTACACGCCAAGAACCCCAGTGTCTTGGTGCTTTTCATGTTACTGCTAGAATTGCTCGGTTGAGTATTTATTATTAGACTTGTCAAAAGAAAAAAATGGGAGAAGATTTCTCAGTCGATGAATGGTAAACTTCCTCCCGCCACATCCTTCAGTTACACGGCATTGGCTTCTCCAGACTAGAGGTTTGGCTTTTCGAGCTGTTTGACAGTCCTCAAGTAACCACTAATGTTTATTTGTTGTTCTAACGGATGAATGTCCATCGATCTGAATCGATTAATTTCCTCTGTGCAGCTGACGACGACCTACCGATATGGACGCGAGGAGGATGAGGTTATGGGCCTCAAGTTCACCAAAGAGATGGTTCTCGCCAAGGAACAAATTGTACCGCAGCAAAAGGAGAAAATGGAGCTCACACCAATCCAGGTGAGCCTCGCACTTTCCATATCCCGACGTCCAGCTGACGATCAACAAGAATCAGATTAATGATCCATACATTTTACCACCTTTCTCTCTCCCAACCGGACTGCTGTAAGTATCCGCCACAACAACTGTTCATTTCTGCCTTCATGTAGATTCAGTACTGGAGCAAAATCCGTGTACCGCCAGTCCTGGTGGACTATTTTTAATTTGGAAAATTTCAAGCTAATAACTACAAAGTATTCTTCAAATATCCCTCATACATTGTATAACTGCCCCATAATTCTAAGTACAGACGGATTCAGTATGTCACAGATGTTAAATAACACTTTTACAAGATTCTCAAGACAAAGGTCTCACATAGAAATTACAAAGACTCCTTTTTGTGGAACGGTCGAGCCATAACGGCCGTTGTGAATATGATATTTATTTCAAGAAGCGCTTTTCGGAAACATATGTAGATGTTCGTAAATTATTTTGTCATGTTTTTGCCTTAGCAACTCTTTATCTGAGAAACAATGGACAGCATTAAGTTGAAAAATTCTTTCGTAACTTTTAAATACAGAAATGAGTTTTCTCGATCTAGAAAATTGATTTGGTAATGAAGTGTGATGTTTGTAGCGGTGTAGATAATTGGCCATTACTGTGACAGTCTAAGAGAAAAAAGTAAGAGTTCGGTAGCTGGATGCAGCACCTGTTGAGGCGGCACTACTACGTTCTCGCTGAAACGCATTCTTATCACGTCTGTGTGTCCAGTAGTCATTTCGTTTCACGTAGGGAATACAGGATGTTTCACACGAATTTCCCAGTTATGTGACAGACGCATTACAAGCGCATTCCTTGAAAAGAGACACCTGCAGTTGAAACAATATTTTCTTGAAATCGATTATACTTACATGAGATAAACATCGAAAAATAATGAAAAATAAAGCTTCAAGGAAACGAGGTTTCATTGGAATAGAACTCTATAAGTCACCTGAAGCAGCCACAATTCCTCAGCTTCGCGTAACTTTGAAGAGTCCGGAATTGTTGTAATAACCCTGATGTAGTCGAAGAATTTTGCACACGCCGAGAAATAATCAAGTACAAAAATGTATATTGCTTGTGCGACATGCACCTCGATATCTGAATGCCGAGAGCAGGGTTTAAGACGGCGGTGTACCTTCATGCAACTACACCACGCATTAGTTTGCTTCAGTGTAGGACCACTATTTCTCTAAATATAGATAAAAATGAGCTAATGGATAACGTCGGAAATCCCATTTCGCGGATGATGATGTTGCGTACAGAGAAGCCCCAATCCTAAAAAAAACTGTAGCGAAATGCAGGAAGAGCTGCAGAGGACTGACGCATATTGCGTGTAAATAGGCGGGAAGGCCCGGTATGTTTGATTACATGATTGCCGAACAATCTCTGGAAACAGCCACACCCATTAAACATCTGCTATGATGTGCAAGGACCGATTTAAGGCGGTATGACCACATAAAACTAGTCGTACAAAAGGTGATGCCAGGTAGAGAGTCATCGGAAGAATCTCCAGGAAGTATGGTCCACACGCGGTGCGGGTGGCTTACAAACCCTCGTTCGACCAATTCTTATCAGTAGGTCCATACTGCTTAAGATCGACAGTGAAATTAGTAAAGAAATAAAGGAGAACTGCGCGTTTCCCCACTATTTCGTTTAGTGAGCGCGGTGGCTTCAGAAAGGTGCTCGTTCAACTCCGTTGGCAGACGCTACAAGAGAGGAATTGTGCATTACACTCTGGTTTACTGTTGAAATTCCGAAAGCACATTTTCCTACAAGAGGCAGCCAACATACTGCTCGCAGAAAGATCATTAGAGAGATTCAATTTCGCACGGAAGCTGACCAACAGTGGGCTAGAACCGCAAAGGCAAAAAGTGAGTGTGGCACATGAAGTACCCTCCGCCAGATAACGCAAATTGGTTTGCGGAGTACAGATGTAGGGAGAGATGTAGGCAACTGAAACCCCTCTCCATTTTCCTGCCATCGCTGACGTTTCCTCGCTTCCTCGACCAGCACTTTTGGCACGCCCTCTCCAGATGCTCGCTGGTGTGTCTGCAGGAGCGCCTCATGAAGAAGCTGGGCCCGAACGCGTTCCCGTTCACCTTCCACTTCCCGGCGTCGTCGCCGTCCTCCGTGACACTACAGCCGGGAGACGACGACCAGGGCAAGCCTCTGGGAGTCGAGTACTCAGTCAAGACCTGGGTTGCCGACCACGCCGAGGAGAAGGGCCACAAGCGATCCGCCGTCACTCTCGCCATCAAGAAGGTAAGTTCGACGGCCCAGCGTCCTCAACCAGCGGTCCATAACTCTACAAAGTGTCTCACTTAACTCCCCAAAGGAAAACTTGCCCAGAACCTCGACAATTGGGGCAGTTAGAGGTGCTCCGCTAAGGAGGGGGGAATCACTCGATATTTGTACAGCACACCGCCATGTCGTCATCGTCAAATCGTAAATGATAGACAACCTTCAGATAACACTGTCCCCCCCCCCCCCTCCCCTACACACACAAAATTTCACTCGAATTACCTCATCTGATGACGTAACACCGGTGTAATGCAGAAACGTCCTCCATTTTCCAAGGTACCGCATCTCAGTGCACAACCGTGGTAAAATTAGCGTCCATTTGGCACCAATAATACACAAACATACAGGATATATATATATATATATATATATATATATATATATATATATATATATATATAGAGAGAGAGAGAGAGAGAGAGAGAGAGAGAGAGTGTGTGTGAGTGAGTGTGTGAAAAATAGAGAAAAACAGGAAAACAGAAAAAGAGAAACTTTCGAAGAGGGGAAAAGCTCCAAAAATGATAAAATTTGAAAGAAGAGAAAAACTGAAGAAAATGGAAAAATTAGAAAAGAGAATGAAAAAGTCAAAAATTAAAAAAAGATAAATTGATAAAGAGGAAGAGCAATAAAAATTATATCTGCAACGTAACATATGCAGTATTTCCTGTATTCATAATCTGTGTGCAAACTGGTTGAAGGGAGTTTTTATATGATCCGATAACAGCAAAGGACCGCTGCGTGTAGAGAAGAGTACTGGACTAGATATTGAACGAAGACAACAGAGGATATGCCACTAACGAAGAGACTGATATAGCAATCTTTTATCCACAGGCGATATTAAAACATTTTCAAATACACCGCAGTTCTACTGATCAAGCAAGACTAAGTCAGCGAATATGTGACAAGTTCTTATCGTCAAACTTCCGAGAACATTTTTACGGCTCAAATTCCTGGAGCTCTCTTTTCTTTCGTTTTTCTGTAACCAATGTATGTCGCAACAGCCGATTTCGTTTAAGGGACACCAGACGAACGTAAAAATACTGAAAATGTTTCCCCTAAAGTGGAAAAGCTAGCAACTAGGAAACCGTGCGATGCCCAAAAAATTTGGTTGGCCCCAATCCGCTGTAATTGGATAAGAGAAGGAATTTTGCGGGTGAGAAATGGGCTTTCTGCCGGAAAGAAGCCACCGCGGACGGTTTAAATAGCAGCGGGCGGCGCGTCTGAGGCCAGACAGCCGCCGACGCTTCGACCACGGCCACGAACCATCGCGGCTGTCGGCGTGGCGCGGCGCCATGTTCTTCATGAGCAACGTGTCCGAGCGCCACGCTTACGGCGCCCGCTCGCAGCTGCAGAACCACTACAAGAGCTCCGCCCTGTACGTGCGCAACAAGGGCAAGAGCAACCAGGTGAGCCGGGCACCAGGGGAGAAGCCAACTTGAGTGCCAACTGGCTCTCCGTGTAGCGCTCAGCACTTCGAAGAACACAAACACGTTGCTGGGTGGCTTCGAATATACCACAGATGAGTCACAGCTGGAGTCAGTCGGGTCCTACAGATTCTAGGGAGGAACCAAATGTGATGCTTCAACCTGCTGGTAGGCTACTCAGAGTGAAGCCTTGTATGGAAGAGAAAGGTAGGAATGGAAGCTTTTGAAAAATCGTGCTACAGAAGACCGCCGAAGTTGATATGGGTAATGAGGAAGTTCTAAATGGAAATGATGAGAGAAGAAATTTATGGGGTGATTTGACCGGAAGAAGGTATTGGTCGTAAAAAAAAAATGGAAGTGATCGTAGGGCATTGTTGGCAGGGAGGCCCCATGCGGGGGAGTTCGGCCGCCGCATTGCAAGTCCTTTACAGCTGACGCCACTCCGGCGACTTGCAGGTCACTGATAATGAAGGACACACAACACTCAGTCCCCTGCCGGGAATCGAACCCGGTCCCCCTGCGTGGTAGGCGGAAACGCTAAGGAGGCGGACTGTATTGGTCGTTAAAACACATCACGAGGCATCAATGAATAGCCAGCTGGGTAATGGAGGGAGGTATGGGGAGTGGAAATAGCGGAGGGAGAGATAAAAGTTGATGTTGATTGCAGTAGGTAAGCAGAGATGAAGAGACTTGCACAGGGTAAACTAGTGTGGAGAACGGCATCGTACTGGTCTTTGGACTGGACTACGATAACAACCAGTACAACAGGTCCGACTATCTACTAATACGAAAATAGCAGTGCCTGTGTTATTGAAAAGTACAATGCAATGTTGATTCGGCCATGCATGAATGTATGAAGCAACTTCTTAACATCACAGGCACTGCCATTTCGTATTTATTCTCCAATACCCGGCCCTCTGCTCTCAACAGATATGTCCTTCCTGAACGATAGTATTCGTGATATACGAGTGCAGGTTATGACACATAGATGAAGACATATGGAAATTCAGGTCCGGCCGCGATTCGTGCACGGGCAGCCGAAGCGGCGAAGGCGACAACTCGCATAAAGCTGGAAATCCAGGTTCAAGCTCCAGTCCGTCATTCTAACATACAGCTGATAGTCGTCCATATTCGCAATTGCAAAAGCATTTCTTGTATATCTACTAATAAGTAGGCATGGCACTTTATTTACTCCCACAAATTTGTAAGTCCAGAATGACTCCAGCTCTAAGGAAAAGTCTTCCCACCAACAATGGATACTGCTGCTTTGGGAGGGTCGGGGAGGGGGGGGGGGGGGGGGAGGGAAGTTGCCCACCTCGGCATACAGGCAGCCATAACACATCGGATCGTATCAGTGGAGTTGCAGAGCAACATATGGTCCTTGAGAAGTTAAGCAGCTTTTTCAGTAGTTCCAGGGGTAACAGTGTGGACGACTGACTAATCCAGCCATGTAACATTTGCCGACATGCCCTTACAATGTTGGTACTGTGACTCGTCTGAAAGTGAAACTACAGCATTATGTAGCCTGAGGACCCGCAGAGCTAATATATATACGGCTAAAGAAAAGGATGATCAGTTGAACAGAAAAGATGGTCTGATGGAATTACGTTTTTCTGGAGAAAAGGAGGGGAGAATCAAGATGGGCTGAGGTGTGAATTGAAGTTTGTGTTAGGGAGGGCATTGGACTGAGGTAGTCCGTGTAGCTGTGATCGCCACAATAGCAGGGTGGTGTAGTGGATAATATATCTGCCTAGTAAGCAGGTGACGCGGGTTCAAGTCCCAAAGTTGGCACAAATTTTAATTCATACTTTAGCTTCTTTCCTTATCGAAGAAATAATAGTATCTTGAAAAGGGTATAATATCAATATCAACGAACCTAAAACAAGGGAAATGTAAATTTGTCGATTCATGCTGGTGACAGTTGGTGGCTGCGTGTCCTTCCCCACGCCAACACTCTACCTGGGATGGAATTTGTGTACGCCATCTGTCTGCATCTGGAGTAAATTTCATGTTGAAGTGTGAGAATATTTTTCTATGTGTTTGCGTAGCGTGTATCTGAGACGGGAAGAGGGTACCATCCCAGTATTCACCTAGTTGGATGTGAGAAACCGTCTGAAAACCACAACCAGGCTGGCCAGCTCACCAGCCCTCGTCGGTAATTAGCGAGGAGAAGTCGATCCGGGACGGGTTCGCCTCTCTGAAGTGGCATGTTAACTTACTCGGTTATCCGGACGGATCGCTAAAAGGTATTAGATGAATTTCGTTATTTCGGAGGCGAAATGAGTGATATTGCCATAAGGAAAGAGGACGTAAAATGCTGACTGGTGATAGCATGGAAAGGTGTTCTGCAAACTGAAATATCATAATACTGAGTAGAATCTGAAGTGTTAGGCAAAATGGTTTCTGTAACTACATGGCATAAGCTACTTTACGTGGTCAACTACAGTAATTACATCGCGTGTAGCACTCTTGAGGATACTACTGACTATAAGTGAAATGACGCAGCGGTATAACACTGGACTCCCCTGCTGGAGCACAATCGTTCAAATTACCGTTTGGCGGCTATGATTTAGGTTTTCTGTGGTTTCCCAAAATCGCTGAACGTAAATGACCCGATATTTCGTTTGGAAAGGACACGATCTTATGTCCCTCCGCATCTTTCCCCAATCTGAAGTCGTACCTTAGGGTGATGAAGCCTCCGTCGATGGACTGTTAAATTTTAATCTTCCTTGTTTCCTTGATCGGGGGAGATCACATGGTTCTAGCAACACGACGTGACAAGTACTGGGGGGCCTTGAGTTGTCGTATGTTTCTCGGCATTATTATGTGACAGGTGTCTAGGACAGAGCACAAGAGAGTCATGTGGTGTGTTGTTTTATTCCCACAGCTGCAATACGCGCCACCGACCCGCGGCCGCCGTCTTCCCAGCTCCCTGGTTAGCAAGGGCTTCACCTTCTCCCAGGGCAAGATCAACCTGGAGGTCACCCTCGACCGCGAGATCTACTACCACGGCGAGAAGCTCGCAGCCAACATCATTATCAATAATAACTCCAGGAAGACCGTCAAGAACATCAAGGTACGTACGTCGACTCCCTCCCTCCTTGTTGATCCATGAGGTAAGTTGGTGATACCTGCTATCCTCGCCAACACAGGAATCATACTGAAGCGGTGCCTTCATTACATACGTTGATTTCACTTTCATTTTCCATTGCGACTCTCGTATGTTTGTCTTGGTCTAGCAATGCGTAATTTAACCATTTCTGAGATGTAATGCTCCTATTAATCGACTATACATCATGTCTCAGCTCTATGGAAGTCAAACTTGTCGACGTTGCCTCCAGGGAGCATTTTGCATCTAGTTCTGTTCAACCCCAGCTGCGTAGGCATCTCACGATTTCATCCATACACCACTTCCCGTGTCTGTGAAGCAGAGGCTTCCATTGGTTCCCCCAGCACTGCTTTTCGTTTTCAGACTTGTGAAGCATATGTTCTGCCCATACAAACCTACATCCTTTCATTTCATGGACGGTGTTGCTGCATCAGTTCGTGCCATTCCTGGTCCTTTCATCTCCAGCAAACCGTATCTCGCACTGTATCAAAGGTCTTCCTCATGACATTTCCTTCAAATGCCAAAAACTTCTCATCACCCACCTTGTACTCGAGGCCTGCGTGGTGACGCATCTGTTTGTGGTGTGCGCTGCAGGTGTACGTGGTGCAGCACTGCGAGGTGACGATGGTGAACGCGCAGTTTTCGCGACACGTGGCCAGCTTGGAAACTCGCGAGGGCTGCCCCATCACGCCCGGAGCCTCCTTCACCAAAGTCTTCTACCTGGTACCCTGCGCCGCCAGCAACAAGGACCGGTACGGCATCGCGCTCGACGGATACCTCAAGGTGAGTGGGTTCCCACAATGTCACATCTCGTATGGCCAATACACGGACGACAAAATCACGAAGGTACATTGAGACTGTCACAGTTCGTGACTTTTTTTCATTGCCTGTTTCAAGAATCGTGTAACGCAGCGTAACGGGGTGTAGATATCAGCTCCAAATGAAACATTTTGGGTTTCATCTGATTTTCGACTTTTACGTTTGTCAATGACATTGTGATCCTGTCAGAGATGGCAAAGGAGGTTCAAGTGAAGGGGATGGATAATGTCTTGAAAAGAGGTTATAGGATGAAAATCAACAAAAGTAACACAAGAGTAATGGAACAGAGTTGCAACAAATCAGGTGATGATGGGAAGTAGATTAGATAAAGAGACACTAAAAGTCTTTTATTTGGCAGCAAAATAACTGACGACGTCCGAAGTAGAGAGGATATAAAACTCAGTCTGGCAATATCACGAGAGGCGTTTTTTGGAAAAGTGAAACTTGTTAACATTGAATATAAATTCTTGTTGGAGAGTATTAATCTGTAGTGCAGCCTTGTGCGAAAATGAAACGTGGACGATGAACAAGAAGAGAACATAAGTGCTTGAAATATGGGCTACAGGTTGAAGATTAGATGAACAGATGCAATAACTAATGAGTAGTTACTGAACCGAATTTGGGAAAAAATTTATAGCACAGCGAGAGTAAAACGAGGGGGTAGCTCATACATTGGGACATCAAGGAATTGTCAATTTGGTAATGGAAGGAAGTTTGAGAAGTTAAAATTGTAGTGGGAGATCAGAGTTTGAGAAGTTGTGGGAGAGGAGTCGCTTGACTGAGGTAAGAAGGTTCAAGAGGATATAGGAGGCAGTAGTTACGCACAAATTAAGACGCTTGCAGGGATAGACTAGCGTGGAGGGTTGCATCTAATCCGTCTCGAGCCTGAAGACCACAGTAACAAAGTTACTTTCACAGAATGGTAATTGTGGGGAAGGATTTCGTCATATTGACCAATTTCCAATGGCTGAGATCTTTAAACTCACAGATAAGAGGGTCTTAGTCCAAATTAAGATCACTTTTCTGTTTTAATGACTGTGGTATTGGCCTCTATCTCTGACTGAGAAATACTGGGACAAGGCCGTGTTCTGTTTTGGTGTCTAAAAGCAAATGCCCAGTAAACAGGGATGGCGGTCTGGGATGAACTGGTTCTTGGATAGAGTGGGGTAATCATACAGGATTTTCGTAGCCACCACTTTTGTAACACTGTCTGTTGTGGAATTCTGAAACAGACAATCATATTGAGAAAATAAGCATGTGAAGATAATGCATTGAGGATGCTTTAATAGGAGGGACTGTTATGACACACGAAGTATTGACATTATATGACACTTATCCCCCCTTGAACCATGGACCTTGCCGTTGGTGGGGAGGCTTGCGTGCCTCAGTGATACAGATGGCCGTACCGTAGGTGCAACCACAATGGAGGGGTATCTGTTGAGAGGCCAGACAAACATGTGGTTCCTGAAGAGGGGCAGCAGCCTTTTCAGTAGTTGCAGGGGCAACAGTCTGGATGATTGACTGATATGGCCTTGTAACATTAACCAACACGGCCTTGCTGTGCTGGTACTGCGAACGGCTGAAAGCAAGGGGAAACTACAGCCGCAATTTTTCCCGAGGAAATGCAGCTTTAAGAGAATAGAAGCTTTCGAAATGTGGTGCTACAGAAGAATGCTGAAGATAAGGTGGGTAGATCACGTAACTAATGAGGAGGTATTGAATAGGACTGGGGAGAAGAGAAGTTTGTGGCACAACTTGACTAGAAGAAGGGATCGGTTGGTAGGACATGTTTTGAGGCATCAAGGGATCACAAATTTAGCATTGGAGGGCAGCGTGGAGGGTAAAAATCGTAGAGGGAGACCAAGAGATGAATACACTAAGCAGATTCAGAAGGATGTAGGTTGCAGTAGGTACTGGGAGATGAAGAAGCTTGCACAGGATAGAGTAGCATGGAGAGCTGCATCAAACCAGTCTCAGGACTGAAGACCACAACAACAACAATGACACTTATTGTCCGACTTGTGGTCTCATTGAATATTTCATGTTAAGTATGATGCCAGAGTGGGGGGAGATCTGAAAAGAGTGTCACCAGATACTAACTTGTCGGTCAACCAATGTAAGCAGCTACAGGACTGTTTCGGCGCCCTGACGGAGTTGGGCTGTACTTTCCACAGGACGACGACGTGAACCTGGCGTCTTCCACACTGGTCAGCGAGGGCAAGAACACCACAGACGCCATCGGTATCGTCATCTCGTACTCCCTGCGCGTCAAGCTCAACTGTGGCACCCTGGGCGGCGAACTCCAGACCGACGTGCCTTTCAAGCTGTTGCACCCAGCTCCAGGTAAGCCGGAGGGAACTCCTCTCATCTCTCATATCTACGTTAAATGTGGCCAATAGAAGGGTCGGGCAGTCATTAACGTGCAGCCTACCGACTGTTTGCTTCGGTTTAAGATATTCTCATCTACTGTCCAAGCTTTAAGATGATTAGCTCTGCAGTCGTGCGATGACGTATGCTTTGATGGCTCTACAATTATCTACTGAACTATATGACGTTACAGTGATGTTATCGGCTATTACAAGCACCGAGGGAAAGCAGTTAATTCTTTCTATGCTCAGTCATAGGATGTTTGGTTTTTACTTATTACTTCGCTCACCTTTGACCTCCAACAGGATCTTGCCCAGCAAAGTACTGCGGTCTTCAGTCCAATGTTGGGTTGATGACAGCTTTATTTACTTATGGAATCCGGGTCACTAAATCGTAGAGTTATGAATCCAGGTATAAATTAGTAACTGAACATATATTAATGATTATTTCTGGTCTATAATAAACATAAGGAAGATGCAATTACTATGTACATCCAAACGTGAGTGAAATAACTGTTAATTGATGCCACAGCATCCGATATGTCACTTTATTTATATGAGATGGCCAAATGATCGCGTAATATACAACGTGCGAAAGCACATCGCTGCAGATTCTCTGCGGGTGTCGTTTGCATTATTACAACGGCGCCCATAGCAATTCCCAACTTTTAACATAATTCATTTACAATTTTCCAAACCTTTGGCTTCGTGCCAGCGTATTATGGCCTGTGGAAACGTTCAGATTTCGATTAATATCTGAGACAACAATTATCTTATTGGCATTTAATCTGTTTTTGACCTCTGCTTGTTTTCTTAGTTTTTGTGAATTGGACTAAACTGCAGGTTTCCATGTGACTAGATTGGCACCTTGTGTGAATGCTCTGAAAAGCTAATCATTTGCATATCACAGCATCTTCTTCCTGTCTGTGAACTTTCGCGTCTGTAGCACAACTTGGTGGTGTAGCAATTTTAATGGCCAGTAGTGTACCTACTATTTACGAGTGCATGACACTTTCCATTGTTGTTCTTATTCAGTGACACACTTTTGCCTAAAGTTTTAATCATTACGTTAAACAGGAGTGGTCTGCTTACGGTATGTCTTTTTTTTTCCCTCCTGCGCAGGCACCGCTGAACGCGAGAAGGCTCAGGCCATCAAGAAGATGAAGAGCATCGAGCGCACCCGCTACGAGAACTCATGCTACGCAGCCGACGACGACGACAACATCGTCTTCGAGGACTTCGCCCGCCTCAGGCTCAACGAGCCCGAATAAGCGGCGACTTGATTTCTAGTTAGCACTTCGTACCCCGCAGCCACCGGCGCTAGGCTGGTTCGTCTCCCCTCCCCTGCACAGGTGTTCTCATCGATCGCAAGCTCATCCTCCACTCGCTTCCTCGGAGCACTCTAGTGGAATCATCTCATTCACGAAGACACGCACCTGTCTTGTCACGATCTTAGGCGGAAGCACGGTAGCAGACTTTTAGCGCACAGAGTCGTAGCTTTACACGAGTAGCTTCATCTCTGACACATCCCTCCTCGACGCCAAGAAACGGGAGGATTCGCCCCTTTGGAACTTGTCTCCTCGGAGGCACTTGAAGAATGGCGGAAGAATTCCCGGCTACTGTTACCCACGACAAAAGGAAGCGCTCACGGAACCTTTACGCTCGCGGCGACCTGTTAGCATTAACAAGCGACATTTCGACGGCGGGGTACGATTCCGTACAAAGCAGCAGTATAACCTAGCGCGAGTGGCCTTTCTGCCGGGCGGATCCTCCTTTGAATAAACCTCTGTCTCTTACGCGTAGGCTCCGAACGAGACGCGCCGTGGAGCCCGGCTTGACAGTACATGGGCTTGTCTTTCAGCGCCCGTCGCCCAGCTGCGCAGAAAAAACTGCTCCGCAATACTCCAGTAGGAATAAAGCGATAAATATTCTTTGAAACCCCGTCCTGATAGTATTCCCTTAAACAGAAGGCAAGTGTCGAGTTGTGGTGGCTTTTGAGCGGTGGTTACCACAATGAAGCCATTTGCTTTTTATCTTCATAGTAGCGTTATGGGAGAGGCATAGGAATTTTAGAATTACTCCATCCCGTCCCTTAGACTTGATGCGGACGCGTCAGCTGTGACGATACGAAAGCGTCTAACTTTTTGTCAGCCCAACGTCACGCTACGGGCTTCGCGCGACGCGAAGGAAGAAAAAAGGTAAAATTACCTGATAGAAATCGGCAAAAAGGTGTATGCCGCCAGCAAAACAAAAACACCGAATCGTACGTCATCGAAAAAAAAGACGGAGCCTATGCAGTAAAACGCAATATAATATTTCTCAAAATTTTACAAAAAAATTGAAAAATGTCGAATAAAATATTTGCAAAAAAAGAGATTTTTGGCATACAATAACGTTTGAGGAAGCTACTGCCATCTTAGCACCCACTTTACCAACTGCACCTGAGAACATCGTAGATGTCTAACGACACAGAAAGAAAATAAAACGTTATTTATGCCCCAATAAGTGAAACTTTCAAGGTAACTGAAGCGTAACTTATAAGCAGAGCAGAATAGTTGGACCACCCATCCCTTTCATCATCATCATCATCATCATCATCGTGAAATTCTCTCACCAGAAGAGGTATAGCTCAAGATGTAAATAACTAGTTAGCAAGTAGCTGCACTACCTAGGAAACAACACAGACGTTTTGTTTAGTGCATTTAATGTTTATTTCTGACAAAGTTCGTTTCTGATCTATAAGTTGATTATACGTTCAGTTGTTGGCTTTGAATTGTGTTTGCCTTGGTTGAGAACTTGATTTGTAATCGTTTTGTATTATTATGGGTTGTAATTGTTTGTGGAGTTTACCGAATAAAAAAATGACATCTGGACGTAAATAATGTGTCTTATTGAATGGTAATTCAGGAATATTTTACTCAAATCCTACAGTCCACGTACTGAGGTTTTCATCGACTGAAATCACACCTGTATGTTAAATTTAGTACCGTGTACGAAATCTTGAAAGTAATTTTTTGCCTTTCTTATCACGGCTTTTCTTATATGTTTATTTTCAAAAGGAAAGCCAAGAATTGACGATCTGAAAGATGGCACAAATATTGACACCAAGATTTAGTAAAGAAAACAGAATTACACAACATTTGGAAAAAAATTTGAAATTACTTGGACAGATTGCTGACCGCAAACTTTCACTGAAGATTACATAAACTTGAAACAGTCGTGATAGGAAGTAACAACATGAATGATAACCAGCGAGAAATTAAAGTTGGGAGAGGAATAATTCCTATATAACATAAAACAACATCACGAAACATGGGAACTACAACGAAGAAATAAGAAACATTGTAGCACATGCAATGTAAACGACCTTCATATATAAGGAAAATAAAAATTAGCAGTGGGGAAACCGAAATGTTCTGATGTTGAATATCAGGAAAATTAAAGGGACAAATAAAGTTGGAAAGGAGGTGGCAGATGCTACAGCTTAAGAAAGACGACAGAGATGATAAAACAAATGATAAAGAAACCACTTAAAGAACTGTCCGATGACGTGGGGGAAAAAATGGAAGTCGATATCCAGATTTAAGTAAGAGTTTAACAGAGCTTCGCCGGCCGTAGTGGCCGAGCGGTTCTAGGCGCTACGGTCTAGAACCGCGCGAATGCGACTGTCACAGGTTCGAATCCTGCCTCGGACATGGATGTGTGTGATGTCTTTAGGTTAGTTAGGTTTGAGTAGTTCTAAATTCTAGGGGACTGATGACCTCAGAAGTTAAGTCCCATAGTGCTCAGAGCCATTTGAACCATTTGAGCAGAGCTTCGAACACTTGCAAACAAACAAGGCAGAAGGTATAAATAACATTCCTTCGGAAAATAAAATAATGGATGAAGTGGCAACCAAACGGTTATTCAAATTGGTTCTTAGAATTATGAGTGTGGAGACAGTCCATTAGGCTTTTCCAAAGAATATCATCTATACAACGGAAAGAGAGCAAGGGCGGACAATTGGGAAAACTGTCGCACAATTAGCTTACCATCTCATACAACTATGTGGCTGACAAGAAAATATAAAAAATAACGAAAAAGAAAACTGAGGGTCAGTTACATGATGATCAGTTTGGACTTTGGAAGGGTAAAGTTACCAGACAGGCAGTTCTGATGTCGCGCTTTGGAATGAAAGCAAGACTAAAGAAAAATCAAGAAACTTTCATAGAATTTGCTGACCTAGGAAAAGCACCCGACAATGTAAAGTGGTTTAAGATGTTCAAAGTTCTCAGAAAATTAGGTGTAAGCTGCAGGGAAAGACGGGTAGTACACAATATTTACGAGAACCAAGAGAGAACAACAAGAAACAGGCAGGGAAATAGTCTTATGCCACTACTATTCAACATATACAACGAAAAACCAATTATGGAAATAAAAGTAAGGTTAAAAAGTGTGATTAAAATTCAGTATGAAATGATATCACCGATAAGATTCGCTGATGTTACTGAAAGTGACAAGACCTGTTAAGCAGATTGAAGTAGCTAATGAACACACACGACGGACTGAAAGTAAACCGAAGACACATGAAAGCACCATAAATGAGATTACTGACAAACTTAATTACAAAACTGGGGTCCACGAGGTAGACGAAGAGAAGGAACTCTACTATCTTGGAAGCAAAATTATAAATGACGGACGAAGCATGGACGATATGAAGAGCAAACTAGCAAAGGCAATGAGGGTATTCCCGGCCGAAAGAAGTAACCAGTATCAAAAATCGGCCTTAATTTGAGGAAGAAATTTCTGCACACGAATATAAGTGGATCATGGACGATGGGAAACCGAAGCACAAGAGAATCGAAGCGCTTGAGCTGTGATGTGTATGGAGTTGAAATTAGATAAGATATGAATCGAGGAAGTTCTCTGCAGATTGGTTCAAATTCAAATGGCTCAAAGCACTATGGGACTTAACATCTGAGGTCATTAGTCCCCTGGACTTAGAACTACTTAAACCTCACTAGCCTAAGGACATCACACACATCCATGCCCGAGGCAGGATTCGAACCTGCGATCGTAGCAGCAGCGCGGTTCCAGACTGAAGCGCCTAGAACCGATCGGCCGCAGCGACGTCGCAGATTGGGCCAGTCGAGAAACATGCAGAAAACATTTACAAGAGGAAGGGACTACGTGACAGGACATGTGTTAAGAGAGGAAAGAACAACTTTCAAGATGCAAGAGAGATCTGCTGAGCGTGAAACTGAAGGAAAAGACATAGATTGAAATATAAACTACCTGGTAAAAAAGTGGAGCACCCAGAAGACACGGTCGTATGTCAATGTAAATTCATACACGTACACACCATCGGAAAGTGCGTAAGTGGTTAGAGTTGCAGTGTCTGTGATAGGTAGAATGGCCTCCAGAGTTTTGTTCGCGTTTATTTCAATTTGTTCAAATGGCTCTGAGCACTATGGGATTTAACTTCTGAGGTCACCAGTCCCCTAGAACTTTGAACTACTTAAACCTAACTAACGTAAGGGCATCACCCACATCCATGCCCGAGGCAGGATTCGAAACTGCGACCGTAGCGATCGCGCGGTTCTAGACTGTAGCGCCTAGAACCGCTCGTCCACCCCGGCCGGCTGGTGTTTAGTGTTGTTACCAGGCCTGGTAGGGTATATAAGGCGCGTTAGCAGTGTCGAACGATCCTGTGAAGGGTGTGGAGACGCCGCCTATTCGTATGGGACAGCGTCATCAGCCATCAACTGGGCATTTGAAAGGGTCGTCATTATGGATCTCCATTTGGCCAGTTAGTCTTATGGTGCAATATCCAGATCTGTGGGGCATTCGGATGCGACAGTGGCTCGTCGTTGAACTGCATGGGAACATCAGCTTAGGCATACTCGTCGTCAAGGTCCCAGTCGACCACGTCTGGCCACCACAGGAGGTCTTGGCCGTATTGCGGACCAAGCACATCGTATCCCCGTCAATTCCGCGTCTGCACTTCGCTAACAAGCAATATAGACTCCTTGCCACGTTCTGCGTACCGTACCCTTGGTCGGAGCCTGGTAGCAGCCGGACTAGGCTATTAGGCCATTACCGTCCCAAGCAGATGCGCAAAACTATAGACCTATATCTCTGACGTCGATCTGTTGTAGAATTTTAGAAAATGTTTTTTGCTCGCGTATCATGTCGTTTTTAGAAACCCAGAATCTACTCTGTAGGAATCAACACGGATTCCGGAAACAGCGATCGTGTGAGACCCAACTCGCATTATTCGTTCATGAGACCCAGAAAATATTAGATACAGGCTCCCAGGTAGATGCTATTTTCCTTGACTTCCGGAAGGCGTTCGATACAGTTCCGCACTGTCGCCTGATAAACAAAGTAAGAGCCTACGGAATATCAGACCAGCT
The DNA here is from genome assembly GCF_023864345.2 of Schistocerca serialis cubense. Classification (NCBI taxonomy): domain Eukaryota; kingdom Metazoa; phylum Arthropoda; class Insecta; order Orthoptera; family Acrididae; genus Schistocerca; species Schistocerca serialis. The sequence goes on from NC_064646.1 coordinate 345,460,065, forward strand.
GTGTGGCTGGATTGAAGAGTTTTTAGCAAATAGAACACAGTATATTGTTATCAATGGCGAGACGTCTACAGACGTTAAAGTAACCTCTGGCGTGCCACAGGGGAGCGTTATGGGACTATTGATTTTCACAATATATATAAATGACCTAGTAGATAGTGTCGGAAGTTCCATGCGGCTTTTCGCGGATGATGCTGTAGTATACACAGAAGTTGCATTAGAAACTTGTAGCGAAATGCAGGAAGATCTGCAGCGGATAGGCACTTGGTGCAGGGAGTGGCAACTGACCCTTAACATAGACAAATGTAATTTATTGCGAATACATAGAAAGAAGGATCCTTTATTGTATGATTATATGATAGCGGAACAAACACTGGTAGCAGTTACTTCTCTAAAATATCTGGTAGTATGCGTGCGGAACGATTTGAAGCGGAATGATCATATAAAATTAATTGTTGGTAAGGCGGGTGCCAGGTTGAGATTCATTGGGAGAGTCCTTAGAAAATGTAGTCGATCAACAAAGGAGGTGGCTTACAAAACACTCGTTCGACCTATACTTGAGTATTGCTCATCAGTGTGGGATTCGTACCAGATCGGGTTGACGAAGGAGATAGAGAAGATCCAAAGAAGAGCGGCGCGTTTCGTCATAGGGTTATTTGGTAACCGTGATAGCGTTACGGAGACGTTTAGCAAACTCAAGTGGCAGACTCTGCAAGAGAGGCGCTCTGCATCGCGGTGTAGCTTGCTCGCCAATTTCGAGAGGGTGCGTTTCTGGATGAGGTATCGAATATATTGCTTCCCCCTATTTATACCTCCCGAGGAGATCACGAATGTAAAATTAGAGAGATTCGAGCGCGTACGGAGGCTTTCAGACAGTCGTTCTTCCCGCGAACCATACGCGACTGGAACAGAAAAGGGAGGTAATGACCGTGGCACGTAAAGTGCCCTCCGCCACACACCGTTGGGTGGCTTGCGGAGTATAAATGTAGATGTAGATGTAGATGGTGTGACACCACAACGAAAAAGGCAGCGCATGGAGTGGTGTCGTAACCGGGAAGTACGCGCTGCCGACGAACGGCGTGTTCAGCAGTAAGCCGCGATTCTGCGGTGTACCTGCTGACCATCGCTGGCGAGTACGGCGGTGACCTGGGCGTCGTCAAGTTGTGTGGAGCCGTTGGGTATGACTTTAGGTAACTGCTGGTAACGACTGAGGGAACTCTGGTGGCACAACAGCACGTGACAAACATATGTCCTCGTGTGTTACCTCTCATGCGATGGTACCGCGGTGCTGTTTTCCAACAGAGCAATGCTCGTTCACACATGGACATGTCTCTATGAACTGTCCACCTGATGTTGAGATACTCCAGTATCCAGCAAGATCTCCAGATCTTCCCTCGATAGAACGTATGTGGGACTAGGTCGGGAATCGATTAGCCCCAATGCCAGTAGCCTGGACATCACGGATAAGATAAAATTGCGATAGGCCAGCTTGCGTTGGTAAATGATACGACGTTATGAGCCCTTCCCAACCAAATCAGTGCATGCATACAGGTCAGGGAGGTGTTCCGTTATACTGATGAGTGGGATCATGTTGTATTGTATTGTATGGAACTGTGGACCTAGAAACGACGGAGAGGCTTCGTCTCCGCCGTAGCCCTCAGTGGTTCACAACCACACAATAGGCTACAGCAGTCCACTCACCCCACCGCCGCCCCACACCAAAACTGTGCAGCTCGGCCCCCAGTGGATCCCCCCCCCCCCCCTTCGGGAACGTCTCACACCAGACGAGTGCAACCCCAATGTTTGCGTGGTAATTATGGTGTACCAGTACGTGGAGAAAGTGTTTGCACAGCAATCGCCGACATAGCGTAACTGAGGCAGAATAAGGGGAACCAGCCCGAATTAGCCGAGGAAGATGCAAAACCACCTTAAAAACCATCCACAGACTGGCTGGCACACCGGACCTCGACACTAATCCGCCGGGTGGATTCGTGCCAGGAACCTGCACGCCTTCCCGCCAGGGAAGCAGTGCGTTAGACCGCACGGCAGGGAGCATATTACAAGTTCTTTGGAAATTTGACTCGATTTTGTAATCAACTCAGGGGAGTAATCACTTAAATAACATCACATAACCTCTCATCCCGTGAAGTTTTATTTCGTTTCCTTCTCCCTTTCTGGGTGTTCCACAATTTCGTGCCAGGCGGTGTACACATAACAAACAATTGAGGCCGTGGGTGTAAGTGCTACTCTGGGATGAAGAGGTTGGCACAGGAGAGGAATTCGTGGCGGCTCGCTTGAAAATAGTCAGAAGCCCGATTGAAAGAAGACCAGGACGATGTTCTTTTCGGTTTTCGTACGATTAGTTCTAAGTTTTGTTTTGAGGTGGGTGTCGACTGCGTACTGATCGGCGGAGTACGATAATCCAATTGCGAACAGGAATGTGATTAATTAGGTGCGTTTTGCTTTTTTCTGTAGCTCAGTTTCAATTAAGATTTTTATCCAAAAGAGATGTGGATCATTAGTTGATCGCGAGGTAAATTACGTCTCGAGCGGGTTTGGACATATGTTTAAAGCAAAGTTGCCGAAAGGTTATCCAAAATTCATACCTGATCCATACGCAGCATCACGTCTATTTGGACCGTGACTATTTTCCCTGCTGGTATTGTGATTATATATGATTTAAATACTAAAACAGACTCACTGTCATTTGCAGGATGACATGGCGCTATGACAAATGGTGCCTGGATAGTTCGAGGTCATAGGACGTGATAAATTTGGAACCCCTCACAGTAACTTTTGCTTACTGATATCTTATTTGGAAGTAGATGTTTTTTGAATCACCTAAAGCAAGGAACAACACTATTTACTACTTAATGAATAGCTTGCATAGAGCATCGGTCACAATTTGGTACCATATTTCTGAGTAGCGAGACACGAACACCTGAAGTGAATGAGTTTATTTTGCTTGTATGTGTTAAAGAAGAAGGTAAAAGTTGCAGTGGATACGTGGGAATACTATAGCATTAGCAGGCAGTGAGTGTAGATACACAGTCAAAAGAAATTTGCATTGCAGTGTACAAAAGCTATTACCCATTTAATAAAAAAATAGATTTAAAGTAAGAAAATACCGGAAAAGAGAATAGAAAATACATTTGCTCCCCTAATGAAAGTAAAGAAAGAATAGATAGTTGTTAACAAAAGAAAAGTCCTAGGAGGAAAAATTTTATTCTAGTACTACGGAAAAATTTTAACACGCCGCTAGATTTGTAATTTAAAATGATTACTTAAAATAATTATATTTATAAGAGATAGGGAGTCATGAATTAACAAAGGGAATTATTGAACAGAAGCTGGTACAGAAAGTTTTGTCTCTGAAAGTAATAACGTCGCTGGCTCCTTTCTAAAATTTAAATGAAATATGAAGGATGATAGGCAGGAACAGGAATTTTCCGCGCAACTTACGGAAGAGTAAATATTTAATTAATCAGTGCATTAATTTGAAAATACGAAACAGAAGAGTTTTCCGTAGAACCTGAATCTACGATCGGGTGAAATAGAACAGTTTTCACTTTCTTACCGGTATCAGTAAATAAGCAAAACATATTAATATTCCTCGATAACAACTAAAACAAAAACCCGTGGCATTTGCGTAGTTTGAAAAAAAAGTTCAAATATGTGTGAATTTCTAAGGGATCAAACTGCTGAGGTCATCGGTCCCTAGACTTACATACTACTTAAAATAATTTAAACGAACTTATGCTAAGAACAAGACACACACCTATGTCCGAGGGAGGGCTTGTTTTAAGTTAAAAGGACTATTAACGTAATAAATTAAGCATACGCATTGTTATTTTTTTCGTAAATCTGAGGTTTAATCTTCATTTGGTTGTCCGTAAGAATCGCTGCCTTTTTGTGTATGGCAGACCAAGCAAAAGGGAAATATTAGTTACAGAACAATACATCATCTCTAACATAGTTTGCTTGTGTAATCAACAAGTATATAGTCGCCTACAAGTGCTGAGGTCATACGACGGTATAGTGAAATGTAATGGCTCCGAATATCTGATGTGAAAAACCTTAAAGCTATTTAAATGAAACTAACCGCATTAACATTTTAGATCTTTGTTCTTCATGTCTACACATTTATTTCTGAAGATAGTCACCCTTGCGACGAACAAAATGGCTATGAGCACTATGGGACTTAACATCTGAGGTCATCAGTCCTCTAGAACTTAAAACTACTTAAACCTAACTAACCTAAGGACATCACACACATCCATGCCCGAAGCAGGATTCGATACTGTAACCGTAGCGGTCGCGAGGTTCCAGACTGAAGCGCCTAGAACCGCTCGGCCACAACGGCCGGCTTGCGACGAACACATCTCTCCCATCGAGAGAACAGTTTATTGATACCATCATTGCAGAATGTTTTATTTTATTGACGGAACTGCAGCCTTACCCCAGCCTGCGCCGTTTCGTCGCTATCATACTGAAGTCCTCGAAAGTGCTCTTTACTTTTTGGAATCAGATGATAATCGAGTGGGGTAAAGTCGGCATTGTATGGAGGATGACCAGATGTCGCAGCGCTCGAGTGTGGTCTGGCATTGTCATGCTGAAGGAGACGATGCTTTTTGTGTGGACGACCTCTCAGAATTCAAAACTCTTTTACAGCATGCTGTTTTCACGCACCGACGTGGTTGTATTATGCATGGTACAATCCGGAGCGTTCTAACAGCAGAAGTATACAATTATGTAATTAAGAATAAATTTGTAGAGTGTTAATCACGCGTTTTTTAATTTAGAACAATAGTTTTCTCCAGAATGAAATTTTCACTCTGCAGCGGAGTGTGCGCTGATACGAAACTTCCTGGCAGATTAAAACGGTGTGCCGGACTGACACTCGAACTCGGGACCTTTGCCTTTCGCGGGCAAGTGCTCTACCAACCGAGCTACCCAAGCACGACTCACGCCCCGTCCTCACAGCCTTAATTATGGCCGAGTTCGAGTCTCGGTCCGGCACACAATTTAAATCTGCCAGGAAGTTTCAATAATTTTCTCATAAAAAATACTCTGAGGCATTACTTTTCAGCACACCCTCGTTTTAGCACTAGGGCACACCCATCGAGCACCACAAGCGTGAGCCAGCCGCGTCGGAAAACACGTTGGACATGCTTCATTTTGAGAAACTAGTCCCATGTGAGGACGGTGCAAGCAACGTGACACGTCGTATGAGTGAACGTCGGTACGTCTCGGAAGCGACAGATGGCCCTAACGCCAGGCGTTTGCTCTCTGTCGGCCGGCCAGCTGAACGGAATCTATGCGGCCTGCCCTGCTCTGCTCTCGTGTCGTCGCGGCGCAGAGCCGCCGCCATTGAAGAGTGCGCTTCTTGTGGTCACCTTCTTTGTCTTCGGCGTGTCCTGGTCAGCGGGCAGCGGTTCGTTAAGCGCGAGACTGCGGCGCTCGCGGCAAGAAGAGGACTCGGCCGCGGCAAGAAGTGCGGCGAAATCTGGCGCTTTCCCCGCCGGCTCCCTGCCGCGCGGCATGTGAGGAATGGCCGCCGCCTCACAGCTTTTTGGTGACGCTCCTCGGTGTCAGCTTTCGAGCTGTGTTCTTATGGGCAGTCATGCATCGTTTTCGTGAAATAAGAGTCACGTCCTTGCGAATTTCACACGAAAAGTCGAATCTATATACCAGCATCGGATTCGCGCTGGGTGGCCCGCAAATGGAAACTTATACAGGGTAGGAAAAGTGTCACGAAATTTTAGCCCTGGATAGCTGATGCCAGTAGGAACCAAAATTACTAATGTTGTGTAGGTCGACAACGCATAGTTTTTAAACAACGGAAACTTGGCGCCACGCGCTCCGATTGGCCGCGGGATTCCCCTGCTGCCGTATGCTCTGGACAACGCATGACCGCGAATGTTTTCCCTGCCGGAGGTCGCGATGCATCTAAGGCGGCACGCATGCTCGGTGGTACCTCGCAAGCCTTCCACTCTAGGGGCCTCAGAGCGAATCCGCCGGCATCCCGCACATCCATTGTAGTTTCATGCTAAGACGTACCGGGAACAAACCCGTCAACAGCTGTTAGTTCGCGTACGGAAAGTCTTTTACAAATTTTTTGTAGCTAGGACACTGTTTACTTAAAGCAGGTGCTCGAACTGGCGACACTCTGACTCGACACAAGCTTCATAAGGTCGAACGGAATTGTGTCGAATTCTTTCAAAGATTCCTAGCATTGCCCTGATGCGATTGGAGTAATGTTGAATACGATCCATTAATTCCTCTCCGTTTCTAGGTGGTTCGTGTCCGGGTGGGTGAATTAGAACTTTGGAGAATCCTCGCAGGAAAAAGTCCGGTGGCGTGAGGTCTGGTGACCGCGGTAAACAATTCAATGGCGGGGAAGTTGGGATCTCGTGCAACACGTCGCAGAAACCACAGGCTAAACCCTAGTCTCTCTCCATAGTCCGCCACACGATTTAGGCCTTGGACAAGATGGAAACTAAATGGATGATGGCCGTCATGCCTCAAAACGTCCCAGACTAACTGATGAGTGACCCCCCATGTCGTGCCCAATCACTCGAGTATTTGTCGCAGGTGCTTCCTCGAAAGGGTCGAGAACAGTCTCTTCAAATACAGCACCCTGCTGTGTTCGAGATCTTCCAGCATCACCATGATATCTCTCTAACGAGCCTGTTTCGCCAAGTCGCCGGTGAATTGCTGTAAACGTGTGCGGGGTGGGTGGCTTCTTTCTGCGCACCGTTCCTCATACAACCGTCGAGCTTCATGCGTATTATCGTCGGTTAGTCCATAAACAAAAACCATATCGCGTTGTTCTTCAAACGGATTCTGTGCCGCCATGCTTACTGTATCACTAAATCGCAGGTGACGTGTGTGTGCTCTGAAGCGAAGCCTACGTGTGAATGCCTCTGATGTGAGGTGGAGACAAACAGCAAGACCTATTCGACACATGTGTGTATCACGATGTGGCCGTGAAGGGGCGAGCGACTGTTGTATGTGTGTGTGTGCGCTGCCGATCAACCGACGAACGGCAACAGCGCAATTCCACGGCCAATCGGAGCGAGTGGCGTCAAGTTTCCATAGTTTAAAAATGGTGGGTTGTCGACCTACACAACATTAGTAATTTTGGTTCCTACTAGCAACAGCTATCCATTACTAAATTTGTGATACAATTTTTCTCCACCCCGTATATTACTAAATGTCTAAAACAGTTCACGATCACAGTTGCAGGTTGCATATCTTAGGGCTTCCAGGAGCAATAAATAATTGATTTTCAATATTTCATATAATTACTGACCGAATTAAAAGATTCAAAATGCTGGTATAATCTCCCCATTAAGATGTATACTCTTAAGTTGAAGGTTTAAACATCACAATTAAAGTATTACAGTTAAAAACTGCGTATAAACCTTCAAGGGCGGCGTGACTCACAGCCTCGCAAATTACCCAACACTACATCGATCCATTATTTCAAAATTAAAGTATTTAGTAATTTCCCAATAACTTTACACGTAATTTCAAATCTTTTCGAAACTCTTAACTGCTGACACACCTCACGAAAAAATGAAAGGATAAAAGTTTAGCGCTTACTACATTTTCGTTGTCCATGCAGTAAAATTTCAGCATCAGATATTCAATTTATTACATCTTTATCACTAACACTATTCGCAGCAGAGTTTGTAGACATTATCCACACATGCTAATGAATGTACGTGCAAAATTATATCATAATAGATACACTGTGCACGAGACACGACCTCATAAACATCGAGATGCATGGAAAACTAGCTTTTCTTAAAATGCTTTTAATTTATTACCTCTTTATCACTAACACTATTCGCAGCAGATTTTGCAGTCATGCCAATGAATGTAACTGCAAAATCATATCATAATACGACACATAGTTCAAGAGATACGACATCATAAGCATCGAGTTGCATGAAAAACCAATTTTTCTTAAATTGGAGCACAAATTTTCGATTTTTTCAAAACAGGGGGATGAAGTTACGGGCTACGTTCTGAAATGTGAAGCTTGAGCTTCTACTAGCGTATCGAATGTTCAAATAACTTAAGGGAATACAGCCGGGTAATGTTGTTGTTGTTTATTTGTTTGTGTCACTCAGTGTCGTGGTTATTAGCACCCATTCTACTGTATTACTGCATGACATTAATAAGGTTAAAATATATAGGCCCACATTCACTCCCTCGCAGTCTTTCTCACATTAGTACACGAAGTCACTCTTAACAGTACAAAAGTTAAAACCAATTCAAGACGGACTGTTAAAATATTGTTACCAGACCAGAAAATCCATGGAACAGCAAGTCCAAGAAAGACAGTTGACTGGTCGTAATATAATACCTCAATGAGCGAACCACCCACAGTACACACTAAAATCTTCTGCCTAACAACTTAGGCCGAAGGTCGGGCAAAACAGGAAATCGTAGAACAAGTAAATCGTAGAACAAGTGCCACATCCATATCCTCGTAATTTGCAAATGTTCAAATGTGTGTGAATTCCTAAGGGACCAAACTGTTGAGGTCGTAGGTCCCTAGACTTACACACTACTTAAACTAAATTGTGCTAAGAACAACACACACACTCATGCGCGAGGGAAGAACTCGAACCTCCGCTGGTAGGGGCCGCGCAATCCGTGACATGGCGCCTCAAACCAAGCGGCCACTCTGCGCGGTTCGTCACTTACAATGGAGGTGACGTCTACCAATAAACCAGCTTTAAGCCTCATACAGGGTGTGACGGGTATAAGTGCAGATATTTTCACATGTGGTACCTTAAGATGTACACTCATCGGTATGTTGATTGTTTTTTCTCTGTGTCGAATAGTCTTCCCACAAGCATGTCACGTAATTTACTACCTTATGTTTTCTGCACGGTCGAAACTGCACCACTAAGTAGACTACACCTGTCGGTATAGACTAAGTGTTTTGCGCCCACGCGTCACACTTCAACATCTGAGCTGCTACCCAGGGGAAATTAATCATTATTGGCTTGCTCTTGCCACATGTATCTGGAGGTACTACCCAACCTAAAAACATATTGCTCTCAATAGCTATATTTATTAGGATGCAAATAACGTAAATGCTGATGTAATGCTGTTGAGTACATCGTCCTCAGTCATCAGTAGAAATATCTGCACTGGTACCCACTACACCCACCATAAACTACACTCATTTCTAATGTCTCTTCAGTCTGGAACCGCGCTGCTGCTACGATCGCAGGTGCGACTCCTGCCTCGGGCACGGATGTGTGTGATGTCATTAGGTTAGTTAGGTTTAAGTAGCTCTAAATCTAGGGGACTGATGACCTCAGATGTTAAGTCCCATAGTGCTCACAGCTATTTGAACTAATGTCTCGAACTGTAATCAGCACCCCACGTTGAAGGGTCTCCATATTAACCCCTTTGCACAGTTTCAATAAAATTTAGCGTCATTTCGCACGCCCTTTAGCACCTTATACTTTGGGTGCACTCAATAAATATGCCAGAATAAAGAATCGACAGCTGAATCTGCTTCAGTCAACCACAACTGCATTCATTCGCTGCATTCATATTTATTCTATGTCTACTTTATAACCCTGTGTTGATTTATTACGTGGCTTTGCTTCCTATTCCTTCCAGTCGCTTACTTACAATGTGTTTATATTGTACCGCTATCCTTCTTTCAATTCCTATCATCTTAGAATAAGAGAGGGAGTGAATGCATATGTATATTGATATTTTGAGTTTTCCTAATGTCTGATGAGGGGAGGGGGGGGGGGGGGAGAAGTCAAGTTCTTGTCTGCTATAGTGGCAGTTTAGCCAATCCTGGTGTAAGCTTAGAAAGTGGCAAAGATGTTTAGCCTCCGTCTGATCGAAGTGCTATTGTGCTTAAGTCGGCAAGGTGGGGTAAGGATGTTCCCTGACAACTGTGAGTGGATCCCGATTTGGTCAGGGTGCTGGTCACTCGACCGTGGGAATTTGGTGTGTGAGGCTGCTCTTAGGAACTAGTTTGTAGGGGTTGAATATGGTAGCTGAATTTGTGTAAGTTTCACTCTAGTTGAAGTCTTAACCGATTTCTCTCACAGCCTCAGGCACTAATAACCATGCTGTGTATTTTATCCAGTTTAGGGAACGATAGCCTTTGTAATAGTTCAGTTTCATTCAGAACTCAGAAATGTGGGAGTATGGTATGAGGACAATGCCCGATTACAGTTAGGTTTAGTGTTTATCAGTGTGAGTATTTCTTGTATTTTTTTGCTCTTCTGATCGTTAATCCTCATCTGTGCTCACCACTTTCTATACTGTGGTGTGGGCTGCCTTTGTTCATTCTCTTCCACTTGTTCAGTAAAGGTCTCGAGTACCTCAGCTTGCAAGTCTCTAACAATGATTTACTTGCGAGTATAGTTCCTTTCGCGAATTAACAGACTTTTCGGAATTTTACATTTTTCTTTGTGTCGTTTTGTGTGGCTCGGGCCACGTGGTTCTATTCTGTTCAGTGTTAGCTTCATCCCTATTCCTGAAGACAATCGAATCTCTATTGTCGACCCGACAGATATTTCAACCGTAGCTTTCACTAGTCCTGTGAGGAATTTGCTAATTGGCGTTTTGCCGGTGGAACAAACTTATGCTCTCTCTAGGCGTGTTGTAGGGTATATCATTCATCTAGTTTCTTTTCTTTCTTCTGCGTTGAGTTAGTATGAATGTGAAGAGCCTGTGTGTGTTTCCTTTAATACGCTATTCCCGTTCTTTATGCATTTTCAATTATTTGGAAAACACCAGTCGAGAAATTTAATTCACTTTTGTAGTAGTTACTTAACAGTGCAAGCCAGGCACCAGCAGCCTTTATGTTTCATGAAAATGTGTTACGTTTTCTTTTAATTTGATTGCATAAAAATGTTCAGTCCAGTTGAAATTGAATTTCAATGTTAACGTTTATTCCAAAAATTCCAATCTCTGTTTCATAGGATATATTCTACAGCAGCCCGCTGCTCGTGGTCTCGTAGTAGCGTTCTCGCTCCCGAGCACGGGGTCCCGGGTTCGATTCCCGGCGGACTCAGGGATTTTCACCTGCCCCGAGATGACTGGGTTTGTTGTGACGTCTTCATCACCATCATTCATTCCCATTACGCTCGGAGGAAGTCAACGGCAAACCACTTCCCAGGACCTTGCCTAGTACGGCGGTGCGGGTCTCCCGCATCGTTCCCCCTACGCTCTGTCAAGAAACATGGGACTTCATTTCCATTTCCATTCTACAGCGTTTGTCTTTGTGCAGTTCATGCAGGCCTAATTATATAATTAGTTGTTAAATACGGTTTCAGTGTTATGAAGTACATTGTCTATGAACAGATCGATTGTCTGACTGAGAACAGAATGCACACTCCGTTTGATGAGAGAGCATATCCTCCGTGTTTTAAATTAAAATCATTTATTGTTCGCGTAATTTATAATAGATACTGCTCATAATTTTTACAGTTACCGTCCAACATGCATTCCAAATGGATGGTTGCTCACGTCCGAAAAGGACGCATTGATGTGTCCTATTCGAAGACATTTACGCAAGCTTCATCCCTCATAATTGGTCGGTAGGAGACGCGCCACGATCCTATAGTTTCTTTTATTGATCTGCTTATGGACCTCCTCAGCACTGAAATTACGACACGCATATCAGTCTGGGTCACGCCTGGAAGGTTACATGCCCCCGTGGCTGCGGTATTGGCTAACTCGTTCCCAAGAATCCGCAAATGTCCTGGTACACAGGAGAACGATAGCTCTTTGCAACCGGAGAAGGGCGTCCTGTATGTTCTGGGTGGTTTTATCTGCTGGGTACATATATTATGTAGCAGCATCTGTTAAGCAGCGGGGTAATGGTTCAAATGGCTCTGAGCACTATGGGACTCAACTGCTGAGGTCATTAGTCCCCTAGAACTTAGAACTAGTTAAACCTAACTAACCTAAGGACATCACAAACATCCATGCCCGAGGCAGGATTCGAACCTGCGACCGTAGCGGTCTTGCGGTTCCAGACTGCAGCGCCTTTAACCGCACGGCCACTTCGGCCGGCGCAGCGGGGTAATGGTTTCGCACAATAACATTCCTGAAAATGGACTGGCCTGCCCAGAGCTCGACCTGAACCAAAAAGAACATATTTAGGATGAGTGAGAAGGTCGACTTTGCTCCAGATCTCTGCATCCAACACCACTACCTTCTCTGGTTTTGGCTCATGAGGAAGAGTGCATTGCCATTCCTCCACAGACATTTAGACACTTCGATGAAAACGTTCCCAGCAGAGCTGAACCAAGCGTAAAGGCGAAGGGTGGAGACATCGCATATTAATTTCCAGTAATAAGTGTCATGATACCTTTGATCAAATAGTTTATGATACTGCCCCCAATGCATCTTTCCTTTGGGAACTACAAAAATTAGATGAAACTAATAGCAGTGCACACATAGACATTTCATAATCCCTCTCCGCACGTTCCGCACGAGAATGGAACGTGAAGAAACTCTAATATGAGGTGTTTAGAATGGGAAGTAGCGCCGTGACATGCTGATGGCTGGACACGCAGATCGCTGCTGTACGAACGGGGCTCTCACAGAGTCGTGCGGGTTGTATAACCTCCACATGGGAGGCGCGGAAGGAAATTCACGAAGCTGTAGATAGTGATAGTCCCCTTCGATTATACTTAAGACTTAATAGCCAGGTGGAATACAGCACAGTTTGTCCTTGCTCCATCTACAATCCATTTGTCTAATTATATTTCTCACAGACTGACCACCATAGCATGCACTTACGACCAAAGACTATATACACCAGAGACAATTTTCTTAGAATTTACACCGAGCGAGGTGGCGCAGTGGTTAGCACACTTCGGGAGGACGACGGTTCAATCCCGCGTCTGGCCATCCTGATTTAGGTTTTCCGTGATTCCCCTAAATCGCTCCAGGCAAATGCCGGGATGGTTCCTTTGAAAGGGCACGGCCGACTTCCTTCCCCGTCCTTCCCTTATCCGATGAGACCGATGACTTCGCAGTTTGGTCTCTTCCCACAAACAACCCAACCCCAACCCCATAGAATTTACATTGATATATTACTGTGACATTAATTTTGTACATTATAAAAGCAATGCTTCATGCATTATTGTCAAATATAATTAGTATTAACACCATTAAATATTTTTATCCGATTTCTGTTTATGTTAAATGAAAAAATACCTGGATGACTAGCGTTCCGTAACGTAAATATTTTTGTATAGAAAGCATATCGAGTATTTTCATATCTACCCGGCAGGATAAAGAAACAGAAATAAAGGATAAACACAATAAAAAAACCAGCTCCCCAAAAGCAGAGAACTACGCAAATATTAACAAAAAATTGTTAGCGGGTGATTCATTAACAGTGAGACCAACACCGATAGAATCAATTTGGAAAAAAAGAAAATCGTCCTTAGATTGTTACAACCTAGAAAGAGTGTCCGTAAATGTTCTTCTTTCAGAAACGAGGCAATACTGTCTGCCATTATCCGCCGTGGACAGGTGTCGTAACAATTCCGCTACAAATATAGGTTACCGAATTCCAGCTGTTATCAAGTGCTCGAGAAGTTGACGCTGTCATCTTACAAATCGCGAACACCATAGTATTAAGCCTAAATGGTTGAGGTCTGTAGTTTCGTTTCAATGTTCTTAACAGTACAGAGATGGCTGAACTTTCATGCTACGAAGGTGCGAAGGATAACTGGCGTGACCCAACATGATATGTGTTATAGCAATGGTGTCAAAATCAAGTTTTTGGCAGAACGCTCGGCTGTATTGAAGCGTAATGTTTTCCTTTCGACTTTTACGAGACCTGCCACATGTGTGTCCATTCCTGAAACGTTTGTTTCTTGAAATCTCTGCGAACAGTCGTCATTCCTGCAGTGTTAGCGACGCCTATATGCGATAGGAGCAGAGCTTGCAAGGAATGCTGACGTCGCGTATATACGTTTCGACGTTTTCTTAGCAAACGTACGCTACAAAAGACATGCTATATGTCGCCAATTGCTACACATGTCCATCTCTCTTCCACTACTTGCACGGCAGAAGAACAGATGCAGTACGTGTTGTTCGCATGAACGGAGAAGACACGTCAATAATTGATGTCAAAATACAAAGAGGTGACATGGAATTTAGGTCGACGGAATCTGTAATAATCTCGAAGTAGCATGACAAAACTGACGTATGTATGTTGTTGACATTCCATAGAGACGCAATGGAATCAGTTGTGAAAATGGACCATCAAACTAATACCGAAAAGTTAAGTCACAACCTCTCTTGGATTACAACGAGTCTATGGGTGCAATGGATAAATACTTCGTACCACTTAGCTCACCGGAATTCATTCGTAAAACTGAAATTGTGCAAAGAAACCTCTTGTTTAACAAATTTTAATAGGTCGTTTTCTTCTATGTTTGTTCGGTAGAGATTTTGCAATTGATTTTAAACAAATTCCCCGATGAGCCAGAGGCTTGAAACTTTCAACAATTGTTCAGAATTGGATGACAATGCAATATTAACTAGCTTCTTGTTTGGTGTGAGGTGAAGCATACTTTGTTTACCATTATAATATCCCAGTGAGTTGGAGACTGAAACATTTAACATAGCTCAGTAGTCGATAACAAAGCAGTATTAACCGCCTTCCATGTCTGGTGTGTGGTGGAGGGTGCTTTTTATAAACCACTGCTTTTTTTCCCCTTTTTCCTGTTCCATCTGCGAATGTTTCATGGCAAGAACTGTTGCTGGTAGACCGCTTGTGAGCTCGATTCTCTCTGTTTCTCCCCTTGAGGTATTTTCTTCAGATAATTCTAGGAGGAAGCATTGTACTGTTTGACTCAGGTGAAGAGAAACTGAAATAACCCTGAATAATCTTCTATTGTAATCTCATCGAAATGTTTGAAATCGATTAAAAAGTGTGACACACGCTCATCGAAATATTTGAAATGGATTAAAGAGTATGATACACACAACATTAAAAAGCAGGAAATAATTATTTAAATAAAACCTTTTTAATATAACACGTTTTTAAAATTGATTAAAAAGCATAAAATAAAAAAAATCCCGTACAGATTACTAACTTGTCCTAAAAATTTGTGCTTGTGAATTTTCAGTGGCTATAAAAATACTTGTAGAATTTAAAACGAAAAATGCGGGACACGTGCAGTAGAAAACTGAAAGGGGAATATTCATGCATCAATTTTTTATTGCATGCGCCGCACATTTTTAGTTTTAAATTTTACAAGTATTTTCATAGCTATTAAAAATTCACAAGCACAAATTCTCAAGGTTATCTGTATGGTATTTGGAATCTTTCTGGGGCAAGGAGAAATTATTTTATACTTTTTAGTTCGTTTTAAAAACGTGTTATATTAAAAAGTTTTTAATTAAGTAATCCACTATATTACTCCTTAGACATGTGCATGCTAAATTCCCGCGTTGTTTAGAAGGATTATACCGGAAATACTACTTCAGTTACTAAATTTCATCTCAGCGTCATTTCTGTGATTTCAGACACATACGACCAAGGAGGATAAGGATCAGGAGGTCGTTTCACAGACGAGAAAAATCCATTGCGGCTTCGAGAAAGCTACTTAGCAAGTATCGTTGAATCATCAGTACAAACAACACGGACCTCTAATGAGACGCATCATATGCAGCAAGAACAAAAAACGGAGAAAATCATATTGCTGTGTGTTGTGCCTTGTTTCAACTTTCTGCAATGTGTTTCTTTGTAATGTTATTTAGTTTTAGGAACATCAAGAATGACGAATTTCAAAGTATAATACGAAAGAACCTGTGACAAAAACGAGTTAGTGCACCAGGCGCTCTCCTACGCAGCGTCGTATCGTCCCAGCACGACGTACGCTGCCGTGTGGAGCGTCTCGTCCGCAGATTAATAATCGCACTACAGTGTGAGGGTTGAGTCGACGACGAAATCCGTATGCAGAAGACAAGTATAAGAAAGTTGGCCGCCAATTACACTACGTTTCGCCATGTTGTCCAAGATTCGAACAAATACAGCACATCAATGTTCCTGTGCCCAATACTCCATTGGATGGGGAAGAAATCCTAGTAAGAGGTAGCATGCTAAGTACCCTCTGCCATGCACTTCCAAATGGTTTGTAGAGAGTGGGTGCAGGTGACGAAGCGTGGAGGAATGTGTGGTATTTTGTGGCCACGCAGGTGTTATCTATCTCCCTCTCCCGTGTGTAGCCAGACAGGTGTCACCTACCTCGTTGCTGAGCTCGCGCCCATGGCCAACTGGGGCTTCTAAGGCTGTTACGGTCAGCTTACCGCCACCAAACTCACTCACCGACACGCCGCATATCGCTTATACGCGAAACCTGCTGCTAGCGAAAAACTCTTGTGCAACTTGCAGCGCATGAAGTTCCCGGTGTGAAGTTAATGACACAGGTGCATACCATTGCAAAATTTCTATGCACGTCTCAAGCGCATGTATCAAACATTGGGCAATATTAAGTCGATGTACAGCTTAGCTTCAGTCAGGAATCGCGCGACCGCTACGGCGGCAGGTTCGAATCCTGCCTCGGGCATGGATGTGTGTGACGTCCTTAGGTTAGTTAGGTTTAAATAGTTCTAAGTCTAGGGGACTGATGACCTCAGATGTTAAGTCCCATAGTGGTCAGAGCCATTTGAACAGCTTAGCAGTTGGGAATGCGGATGCAGCACGTCACATTTACACTGAACGTTACGCTGGGAGGCATTTATCTTGTGCAAGAACGTTTGTGGGACTCTACCTACGCTTGTTAGAGAGAACATCATTTGATACGAAAGTTGCTGATAGTGCGCGACCACGCAGTTTACGAATGTCCGCATTTAGAAAAGGAGTTCTTCGTATTTGGATGAAACTCCATCAACTAGTACAAGGGGAATTGTTAGAAGGGAAGGTGTTAATCACCTCACGATTCGGAACGATCAGCATGAAAATCTTGGGTACCCAAGTGGCTTTCAGAGCGTGCATGGATTAAATGACGCAGGCTTTCAATCAAAATTAACTATCTGCCAACGCATATTAGGGCGTTGCGCTGTGTTTCAGCAGTTCTTAGCATGTACCTTATTCATTGACGATGCTGACTTCTCACGTAATGAGATCTTTAATTATCACAGCGATCAGTCTAGGCTTATGAAAATCCTAATGAAGTGAGGTAAAACAGACATCAACAGAGGTTCAGCCTTAACGTGTAGGTAGGAATCGTTCATGGTCATTCCGTTGGTCTCTGTTTCTTTCCGCAACGTTTTACTAGACAAACGTTTCTGCAATTTATTAGACGTGATGTGCTTTATTTAGCTAATAATGTACTTCTAGGCGTCAACAAGGAATGTAGTTCATCCACGATGGTGCTTCGCTTCACTTTGCACTGACAGTCCACCAGTATCCTGATAACCAGCTTCCTATTGTGTAAATTGGTAGAGGGGGCCCACTGCATGGCCTGCCCGATTGCCAGACCTCAATTCAACGGATTTTTTACTTTGGGAACATTCAAAAATCTTGGTGTCTTGAAGTCCCGTACCAAATGACGATGTTCTGTTCAAACGTAGCGTATCCAAAATGGATTTGACCAACAGAACACACCAGGAACTTTTCACAACGTATAGCACAGTAAGGAACGCAGACTCAGGAGATGCGTGGAAGTTGCTGGTCACTTCGAGCAACTTTTCTAAACGTAAATGTGTTTGGTAAATGTATCGTTTGCGTGCCACGATAATAAATCCTTTCATATACATAAATGTGTTGTTAAACGTATCATTTTTGTGCCATGAATAATAATAAATCCTGTAATACCTCCGTAACGAAGGACACATGTTAATATGGAGTTTTTATAATGCTCTGATATCAAGAACAAATCCATAAAGTTCGTGAGACATGTTTCTACACACCCCGTATATTCTGATAAGGAGAAAATCCTGTAGGTGGTATTCTGTAATGAGCTCATTTTCGACGGGACATGAAATATTATCTTGAAGTAATCGATCACCACTTGTGTCCATTACTACATCTACATTCACATACATATTCCGCAAGCCACTATATGGCACACGATGGAGGGTACTTTGTACCACTACTAGTTATCCTCTTCCCTGAGCAGAGCGAGGGAAACCTCTATCCATGGGCCTATGCTGCCGCACGAGCGCTGATTTCTCTTATCTTGTATTCATGATCCTTACGCGAAACGTATGTTGGCGGTAGTAGTATCGTCCTGAAGTCAAACGGGAGTTCTCAAAATTTTCTCAATAGTTTTTCGGCGAAAAGAACGTCGTCTTCCCTCCAGAGATATCCATTTGCGTTCACGATTTCTATTACAGTCGCGTGATGATCGAATCTGTCGGTAACAACTCTAGTTGCACGCTTCCGAATTGATTCGGGTCTTCCTTTAATCCGACCTGGTGACAAATTCCAAACACCCGAGCAGTACTGAAGAATGGGTTGCACTAATGCTCTATACGCTGTCTCCTATACAGGTGAACCACACTTTCCTATAGTTCGCCAAGAAACCTAAGTCGTCCATTCGCCTTTCCCACTAAAATGCTTACGTGCTCGTTCCATTTCATATCGCTCTGTAATATTTAATCAACGTGACTGTGACAAGCAGCACTCTACTAATGCTGTATTCCAACGTCATATTTTTACATTTAGAGCTATCTGCCATTCATCTCACCAACTAGAAATTTCGTTTAAGTCATCTTGTATCATCCTACAGCCCCTCAACGGCGCCACGTTCCCGTACACTACAGCATCATCAGCAAAGAGCCACTTCACATGCTGTCCGTCGTATCGTTTATGTACTCTTATGTGGAGAATAATAACAGTCCTGTCACACTTCTCTGGGGCACTCCTGACGATATCCTTGGCTCTGATGAACACTCGCGGTCAAGGACAATGTACTGGGTTGTATTACTTATGAAGTCTTGGAGCCACGCAGTAACTGAGTATCTTCAGCAGTCTGCATATTTTCAGCACGATTCATTGTTTAGTGTAGCGTAACGTATCGTTTCCATACCGCACCTGTGTGCTCTTCCTGGCTTATTTTCTGCACCAGAGTTAGCATCCGGAGAAGTAATTTTCTCCAGGCTGGAGTTGATGCCCCGATATTTTCGTAATCCTCCTAAATAGTTGGTGGTGGGGACTTAAGAGACTGGCTAAAGAGCGAGTGGTTTCCCAAAAATGGCAGATGTTTCCGACCACTTGGTGGAAAATAAACGTTTCAAAAGCCTGGCGACAGGCAATATTTAGCAGCGGAGCGATTAACGCGGGAGGTAAATGGTCACTGCTTGCGCTGCTGAGTCTGACTGGCCGAAAGACCGGAGCGCAGAACAATTTCGTGGAACGGGCTGGAGTTCACAATGTCGAAGAGCGGGCCGGCGGCCGCCGTGAGACAGAGAAGCTGCCTGTCTTGCATGGCGTATTTCGGAAGTCTAGAACCATTTATTACAGTAAGGAGAATTGAGAGGTTGCAAAGTTACAGTCCCGTGCGAGGGTATGAATTTTGGATTGAGTGATAACTGTTTTCTAGGAGAGTGTTTTCGTTTAGGGAGTGTGCAGACGCTGAATAGGCAGAGCCCCAGGTTGTGAAGGCAAGAAGCCAGCTGAAAAGTGGTGTTTAGTGTAACAAACAGGTTCTGCGATATTTTCATTGAAACTAATGAATTACATTTTTTTCGTGGAAATTTTTTTCCGTTACTTTTGAACTAAATTTCTGTTTTGTTGTTGTGGAGATAATCGTCAGAAGTTGCTAGCAGCCAGCTGCAGGCGCTGTGTGATCTTATTTAGACTGACTGGATAGTATGGAAGTGCAGATAATCAATCCGGGTTGGACAATGAATGTTTCCAATCAAATCCGCGGTGCAGTAGGTCGTGTAATTTCTACCGCAAGCTTCACAAAGCGTGGATTCGGCTGCGGTCGCGACGTTACGGTAGCTCCGAGGCACGGGCAAAAGAAACGTTACACTACTACGATACACTCGTCGTGTTTGGATTTTAGAAGCTAGAAGTCAGACGAAGAAGATTTTCCAGGAAAAATTGCAGCAGTCACAATATATTGAAGTTTTTCCTCGTAAACTACCTTAGCTATCCTGATACTGAAGGACATTTTGATGAGACCCTTGGAGATGTGTAGTGCGTCTAGTTTCCGCTACAACTTTTTCTAGCCGACGAACATTGCCCATTTTTCTACTAGTAAAGGTGTGTGGACGAAACACAAATAGTCGCACCATTGCAGCTAATGATTTTCGTTGGCAAAAGAACATAAACCAACTGAAATTTATCGGCAGCTGTGTGAGATGTACGGAAACAGTGTAATCACTGAAGGGCAAGTGCGCCAATGGCGCCTTACATTTAAAAGTGGCCGAACTAATTTTTACGCTAAAGAGCGAAGTGGACGGCCAAGCACTGTGACTGAAGGATTGGTTGCAAAAACGTCTATGAGAAGATTCGAGAAAACTTTCTTGAGCCTGGCACAAAAATAAACTCCGCGAGGTATTGTCAAACTTTGCAAAAGTTGAGAAGTGGAATTCAGAGTAAGCATCGAGGAAAGCTGAGCTCAAAAATTTTGTTCTTGCACTACAACGCTGGATCAGACACAACAAATCGCACTCGAGAAATAATCGGTGATTTCAAGTGGCTCTAGGCGCTTCAGTCCGGAACCGTGCTGCTGCTACGGTCGCAGGTTCGAATTCTGCCTCGGGCATGGATGTGTGTGATGCCCTTAGATTAGTTAGGTTTAAGTAGTTCTAAGTTCTAGGGGACTGATGACCTCAGAAGTTAAGTCCCATAGTGCTCAGAGCCATTTGAACCATTTAGCCTTTCAAGTGGGAGGCGTTTCCTCCTCCGCCGCACAATCAGGATCTTGCACCCATTGACCAGTATCTGTTTCCAGCGATGAAGGCCTGGCTTGCAGCACTGACGACGACGCAGGATTGCGGGAGGGTGTGACTAATTCGTTGAAGTCTCAGGCGGCAGAATTTTATGACAATGGAATTTCAAAGCTTGTTCGCCGCTATGATAAGGGTCTAAATTTTTGTGGCGACTATGTTGAAAAGTGATATCCAACTGGTCCTTTGAACCGAATAAAACATTTCCTTCCTAAACTCTTTTAACGCCAAAAGATAATCTACTTTCTAAATATTATTCTTACATCCGACTATTTTCCATATTCTTATGGAGGAAACGTACGAGGAATAGTATTATGTCTCATAGGCCCCACATCTATATGAGCAGCAAACGGTTGGAACTAGCCGTGTTGTTAGAGAAAATTAATTACGATAGGTGCAGGCAATGTGGCATTACAACTCTGACACTTTTCACAGCGTGTGTTGGCTGCAGAACCGCCATTAGAACAAAATATTCATCCACAGACGGGGAGGAACCCCGCCATCGAGTATACACCGTGACAGACTCGACGACTGAGACTCCTCATACAGGATTTCCGTTGCGCTGAAGGAGCATTGCGGAGTGCGTGGGGCAGCGCAGACAGCTGGATACCTCGAGGCCTCACCGCAGACAAGAAGCCGGTATGTGCTGCCGTGCGAATCGGCCCACGCAGCAAGAACGGGCTGTCCGGCGTACCAGGCAGGGTAGGCGGTAAGCGCCAGGCGGAAGCCAGTCCCTATGTGCCGCGCTGTGGGCGCCTGCTTCACCGTTCAGCTGCCCACTGGTCTGAAAGCCGCTACGACGCTTACAGTTAGAGGTCTGCGCGGATAATGGCGGCCCCACACAGTACTGCGTCCCCGACAATCACGCTCAAGCACTTAACTGTCCGTAGGGTAGCGTTACGTAAATACACCAAAGAGCCAAGGAAACTGTTGCACCCGGCTAATATCGTGTAGGGCTCCCACGAGAACGCAGAAGTGCCTCAACACTACGTGGCATGGACTCGACTAATGTGTAAAGTAGAGCTAGAGGGAATTAATACCATGAATCCTTCAGGATTGTCCTTAAATCCGTAAGAGTACGAGGGGGCGAAGATCTCTTCGGACAGCAAGTTACAAGGCATCCCACATATGCTCCATAATATTCTTGTCTGGGGAGTTTGGTGGGCAGCGGGAGTGTTTAATCTCAGAGGAGTGTTCCTGGAGCCACTCTGTAGCAATTATGGGGTGTCACATTGTCCTGCTGGAATTACCCAAGGCCGTCGAAATGCACAGTGGACATGAATGGATGCAGGTGATCAGAAACGATGCTTACGTACGTGTCACCTGGAGCCACTCTGTAGCAATTATGGGGTGTCGCATTGTCCTGCTGGGATTACCCAAGGCCGTCGGAATGCACAGTGGACATGAATGGATGCAGGTGATCAGAAACGATGCTTACGTACGTGTCACCTGTCGAGTCGTATCTAGACGTATCATGGGTCCCATATCACTCCAGCTGCATACGCCCCACACCATTCAGATCCTCCACCCGCTTGAACAGACCTCGCTGACATGCAGCATCCATGGATTCATGAGGCTGTCTCCATACCCGTACACGTCCATCCGCTCAATACAATTTGAATCGAGACTCACCCGACCAGGCAACGTATTTCCAGTCATCAACAGTCCAATGTCGGTGTTGACGGGCCCAGGCGAGGCGTAAAGCTTTCTGTTGTGCAATCATCAAGAGTAAACGAGTGAGCATTCGGCTCCGAAAGCTCATATCGATGATATTTCGTTCAATGGTTCGCACGCTGACGCTTATTAATGGCTCAGCATTGAAATCTGCAACAATTTCAAATGGTTCAAATGGTTCTGAGAACTATGGGACTTAACATCTGAGGTCATCAGTCCCCTAGAACTTAGAACTAATTAAACCTAACTAACCTAAGGACATCACACACATCCATGCCAGAGGCAGGATTCGAGCCCCCGACCGTAGCGGTCGCGCGGTTCCAGACTGAAGCGCCTAGAACCCCTCGGCCACACCGGCCGGCCCTTGTCAGGGAAGGAGGTAATTTATTGTGTGGTTTCCTGAACATGCCTCCACCTTGTGCAAGGTTTGAAAAAATAAATAAAGAAATGTCTGATGCTGTACGCTATACTGTCAAAGTTTCTATGAAGAAAGCGGTGGAGGACATGATGAAAATAAATCAAAAAGAAATAGATCCTGGGGTAGATATTCATGACAGTGAATCTCCTACAAATATTACTGGCCTGTGTGCGTCTATAGATGGTACCTCGATGGAAAGGGGTCATACATCTCTGTATAGAGTTGCATCTGTTAAAGGTATTGATTCAGGTAAAGTTTTAGACGTAGAAATTATGACTAAATACTGCCACCAGTGTGCAACAAGGAAAATGTCTAACAATGAAGACAATGAGAAACGGTGGCAAGAAAAGCATGCAGTAGCATGATCTAAAAATTATAATGGCTCAAGTGGGGGCATGGAGGCTGCTACAGTTGTGAGGATGTTCTCCAGGTCTGCGGACCAGTCTGACGTTGGATATACTAAATACCTTGACGTGGTTCAAATGGCTCTGAGCACTATGGGACTCAACTGCTGAGGTCATTAGTCCCCTGTTGTTGTTGTTGTTGTGGTCTTCAGTCCTGAGACTGGTTTGATGCAGCTCTCCATGCTACTCTATCCTGTGCAAGCTTTTTCATCTCCCAGTACCTACTGCAAGCTACATCCTTCTGAATTTGCTTAGTGTATTCATCTCTTGGTCTCCCTCTACGATTTTTACCCTCCACGCTGCCCTCCAATACTAAATTGGTGATCCCTTGATGCCTCAGAACATGTCCTACCAACCGATCCCTTCTTCTGGTCAAGTTGTACCACAAACTTCTCTTCTCCCCAATCCTATTCAATACTTCCTCATTAGTTATGTGATCTACCCATCTAATCTTCAGCATTCTTCTGTAGCACCACATTTCGAAAGCTTCTATTCTCTTCTTGTCCAAACTATTTATTGTCCATGTTTCACTTCCATACATGGCTACACTCCATACGAATACTTTCAGAAATGACTTCTTGACACTTAAATCCCCTAAATAAATTAGTCCCCTAGAACTAGTTAAACCTAACTAACCTAAGGACATCACAAACATCCATGCCCGAGGCAGGATTCGAACCTGCGACCGTAGCGGTCTTGCGGTTACAGACTGCAGCGCCTTTAACCGCACGGCCACTTCGGCCGGCTGAGGAAGTACTTGAAGATGGCAAACCACTAGGAGGGAAAGGCAGGCTTACTCTGAAAGAAATTGATTCTATTCAGTTATTTTATGCAAGAGCTATCAAGAAAAACACACATAATTTAGAGGCAACGAGGCGTGCTCTGTGGACAATTTTTTTCCACAAACTATCCACTGAACAAACACCAATGCACAATCTGTGTCCGAAAGACGATTGGTGGAAGTTCAACAACAGAAATGAGAGGTATTCACATAAACACTCATTACCAGAACCTGTTATGAATGCAATTAAGCGCGCGTTAAAGTTTCTTACGAAGCCTGATTTATTGAGGAAGTGTTTTGACGGAAAGACACAAAATGAAAATGAAAGCCTCAATAATTTAATTTGGATTGGATGCTCAAAAAGGACATTCTGTGGACTTGAAGTACTCAAAATAGGTGTTTATGATGCAGTTTTATGCTACAATAACGGAAATAATGGCAGAATTGAAGTGCTGAAGACAGTTGATGTAGATCCTGGTGTGTTTACAACAAAAGCATTTTACACCATCGACGAGAGCAGGGTCAAGAATCTAATAGATCAGTATCTTACCTGCACATACAGGCGAGGCAGATTCGAAGAGGAGAGAAGGGAAATCTGAAGGATGAGGAATATTAGTATGGAGGATTTTAAAATTGAGGTAAAATGTAGAAGTATGAGAAGAAAATCTTTGAACCTAATTTTCTCTGTTTTACATGTTTTATGTTATTAGAAGTCTTTTTTTTCAAAAATTTCATGCGTTAATGCTATAAAATTTTCAGGAACTGTTCGAAACGTGTTCCTGTCTCCCTGGAACTAAAAGATACGAGATCCTGCAATTACATTCTGATTTTTAGATGAATGTATGTAGACAAAAAGTTAATTTTGGATGTGCAAAATTAAAAACTCTATTAATGACACAATTTGTACCATAAATTAATAACCGTAATTCAGTGGTCTTATAACATTCTCAGAACTCTATAATAAAATTTTCAGATTAATTGCATGATTAGAAATTGAGTTATGGTTTTTTATAAAAACGACAATAAAAAATTAAAAATTCAGATTTCTGGCAAAATATTAATCCTGTATATTTTATTATATTTTTTCCGCTAAAACACAGCTCTTTTGCTCTACACGTGGCAAATTTTAGATTTGTACATTAATAAATATGACTGCAATGATTTTTTAAATAAATGTTTACATTTTCCATTACATCTCCGATGCAAAACGCCTCTCTCGCACGTCTGCCACTGAAGTTGGCCAAGCACCTCCATGACGTTATCGCGCTTATTAAATGAACCTATAACGAAACACGCTGCTGTAGTCTATCCATGTGCTCCTCTGCATTCATACTCATTTGTGTACTGCCGTGTATCTAATTTGAGAATTGCAGATTATCTCATTCGTTCTATTTACGTTACATGTTCCATTTTAGGTGGTATATCACTAGAATCGACAACCTTTAAATTTGTTTATAATTTACTACGGTTACCGTCAGATTAAATTTGTGTTATTTATCGGGTAACCGAAATCTAACGGAATTTTTAAGTAGGTATGTGGAGGACCTCAGTCTTTTTATTGTTCAGGGCCAATTGCAACATTTGCATGATGCAGATTTTTGTCTAAATCATTTTGCAAGGCTTTCTGATCTTCTGATGAGTCATCGAAGCCTTTATTCAAATTCCAGAACCATAGTTCGCATTCGGCTGCCCCTTTTCATCAAATGAACTTTCTGTTTTAGGGCAGCCCCAAAATTGTCAGTACGATGGATCATTATTTCCTGTTGTCCAGTAATACTGAACGTGTGTGTATTTGGTTGAGAGGTTGCATTATAATGTTGAACTGATAACAAATTTTTGAAATATATTGCGCTAATTGAGAAATATTGTGTCATCTGTGGGCAATATTGACAATATCCCTGTCAGTCACGTTCTCAATGCTGCTTCCACCTATCTACTAAAATGAGTTCAAAACAAGAAGAAAGATCACTCAAATTAGAGTACATCGAAATGTACACATCACTATCAACATTATCAAACGTTAGGGCAGACGGAAAAAGTGATATCCTGTGACTCCACTATCAATGAGTCATAATTGGAATCTGTGGAATCTGTCACCTATTGCAAACAGCTGCGTGTAAGAACGTATATGAACATGAAATGGAAATATCATACGGGCTCAGTCGTAGGTAAAGTAGGTGTCAACATTCTGTTCATTGTCACGATACCAGGAAAATGCAAGGAGAGTGCTTACAAAACACTCGTGCGACTCATTCTGTATTTTAAAGATAGAAGATATATATATATATATATATATATATATATATATATATATATATATATATATGTGATTTATTGTTATGGCAGACACAACACGCTATCTTGTTGACTGTTCATCAACAAAATAATGTAGATCTAGCTTTAGGCATCTTGCAGTGAAGTGTGTTGGGACAGGTGCTGTGCAGGTCGAGTATTAATAACCTGGAACACGATACTAACAATAATTTCAGAAATTTTAAATGTGATGAAATATCATTTGAGAAAAGCTTAAGAATATTCAATCAGATCTTAATACAGTTTCAAGGTGGGGCGAAGATTGACAACTCGTTTTAAACGTTTATAGACTGTGCGGCTGATCCCGGCGGAGGTTTGAGTCCTCCCTCGGGCAAGGGTGTGTGTGTGTTTGTCCTTAGGATAATTTAGGTTAAATAGTGTGTAAGCTTAGGGACTGATGGCCTTAGCAGTTAAGTCCCATAAGATTTCACACACATTTGAACATTTTTTAAACGTTTATAAATGTCAGATTTTGCACTCTGCAAAACATAAAAACGTTTATTCTATGACGGCCACATCATTGATTCAGAATTGGTATCACTCAACTGATACAAGTACGTGGGTGTAAGAGATTGTGTGGATACGAAGCAGAAAGATCACATAGGCGTCAGGTACCAGACATCGGCCCATTGGTAATGCTGTCTACAAGGGAGCTTGCTCATAAAACACTCATGGGACCCATTTTAAAATATTACTCAAGTATGTTGGACCCATACTAAATAAGCTGGCCGGACAATAGAAATTGCCGCCACGTTGCGCACGCACAGATGAATCGTTAAGCTTTTACAGTTGGTGCAACGATCGAGTCACGTGGTCAAGGACGCGCACACTGTCTCTTCGTGAACGTAAGGCAGTAGCAATCAGTGCACATTTATGTTTCAAGCGAACATTGGACAGAAGCATGGGTAAATACGACAGAGTGGCAAAACGGGGGACACGTATTTAGCCGTGCCCAAGGTCTCAGGGTATGTGAAATTGCTGGATTCGTTGGTGTTTCGCGGCAGACTGTTCATCGTGTCTACAAGCGGTGGTCTAACACACATGGCCACGAAACAAGTCAGAATTGTGATCAGAAATAGATCCTGACTGAAAACGACCGGAGAGCGTTTCAAGGCTTGTGAATCAAAAACGTTTCCAAACTCGACAGGAGCTGCTACAGATAGTGAATGAAGGTCCATTCCGTCCTGTTAGCTAAAGAACATTGCGATGGGAACTGCATGCAATGAATTGTCGGAGTCAGTCACCTCGAAAGAGGCCAATGCTCACACAAGCGCATAAAGACGACAACAACGAATCTCATCGGACTGGAAGAATATGTGACTATTTTTATGGACACTCCTCTTACACTATCACATATCGATTGGCCTATAAAATCACCTGACTTGAACCCCATAGAAAATCTGTGCCGCATGTTGGAACATCGGGCCGGCCGCGGTGGTCTCGCGGTTCTAGGCGCTCAGTCCGGAACCGCACGACTGCTACGGTCGCAGGTTCGAATCCTGCCTCGGGCATGGATGTGTGTGATGTCCTTAGGTTAGTTAGGTTTAAGTAGTTCTAAGTTATAGGGGACTGATGACCACAGATGTTAAGTCTCATAGTGCTCCGAGCCATTTGAACCATTTATTTTTGGAACATCGGGTGAAACACCAACGTCAGGATGCCTGTAGTTTGGTGCAATTACGCGACCAAATTTTCAGCGAGTGGCTTAATCTGGATGCGACGTACCTGCGCAACCTTATGGACTCACTTCCGAAACAAATACAGGCGGTTATCAAGTCAAGGAGCGGAATTACACAGTAGTAAATGATTCTTGTAATGATTTTTCTAGGGGTGACTAATTATTTATCTGATGGTCTAATAGTGGTTGTTGAATGGATACAAAGAAAGGCGGAACGAATGGTTATAGGCCGGTTCGCCTCGCCGAAGAGCGTGATTAGAAAACGCTGATAAACCATAGTGGCAGACGTCAACAATTCCACGAAAGCCTATTCACGGAGGTTCAGAAACCACTATTACGACAGGAGTCTGTGAAAATGCTACAGCTCTCAACACACAGCTCTCGTAGGGATAGCGAAGGTGAAGTTAGGCTAATTACAGCGCTTTCGGTGGCATTTAAGGCGGTAGACAGGGCGGGGCTCGATTTGGACCGATATTCACGTTTTCAGTAAAATAACAAACAAACTACAAAACTCGCTTCAAACTTAAGATTGTGTTATATATTTATAAAAAAATTTACACCCTGAGGACACTACGCGATATTGACGAAATGCCTTTGAGAAGTGCGAGGGCGGTTGGCGGAAGCTCTGAACACCATAATTTTCAACCTAGAACAAACTTTCAGCGCTTGGAAATTGCTGATATAGTCTGAAGTAGTACGTAGGGATATTAAAAAAAACTGTTTTTAATAAAATGGCGGCACTCTGAAATAAAAGTCAACTTTTTCAACGAAAAAGACGTTATGGAAACGTACACCAAAAACCGAAATTAAAATATGTCTCAAAAATCCTAGATACTACAGTAGAAAAAAACGCCGACTCACAAGTTACGAAGAGGTATAATCTAATTGCATATATATTTCGTGAGTTATAGATTCACCCAGCTTACAGATGTTGTTTTTAGAAAACAAGCGTTGAAAGTTTCAGCTTGTGTTTTTTTAATATTGGAACTGAACGAAGCTTTAATCAGCAATGCCAACAGCGTACAGTTAGCCTTTTTTCTGCGATGTCGATACACTCTCACTTTTACGCAAATACATCGATTCACTGGCTGCCGCTTACCAGTCGAAGAGTTTATTGCACGGCTGGGATTACTTTTCGAATCTCTTGTATTCGTATAAATAGGTTTTTTTGTCATTTTCCAGCACTCTCGTTTTCCTTCGTATATAAAAAAAAGCAAGAGAAATGAAGTTAAGCAAACGCGAGACAAGCACGTGTTTTCAAACTGTTTACCAAAAACGAATTACGTTACCAAGAGGAATTTTGCTGAGAATCATATTTTAGTAGATACTAATGCTCTCTGTAATACTATCCGAAGATAAAAGGACCCCCATTCTGTCGGTGTGGATAGTAGTGTTACGTTGGTTGCATTTGAGCTCTCGGATGCGCCAGACACCAATCGCAGTTTTAAGATATTTTGACATTTGTGGCATACTTTAGATAAATGAATCTTAAAAATAGACTCTGTAAGGAACGTTTTAAGCCAATAAAAATTAGGGTAAAAAATTCCTATCCTAGTGCACCGCCTTAAGAAGTCATTTTTCGGTGCGTCCTACGAGAATCGTACGGAAAGAATACAAAATACGTGGTACAATCGGAAGTGCATTCTGCCCCGCACTTGACAATGGTTTGCAAGGCGACGATGTGGGTGTTAGCGCTAGAAAACACGGTAATGAGTGTCCAGCGTCCTATTATCATATTACCGAAAATTATTTTTTAGTGTCAGACACGGTTGGTCAGTTACGAGTAGGCGCTACAATAAATGGAGGTGCCTTATGTCAGAGACTCATCTCAGATGGAAGAAAAAAAGAAAATAATACTGCGACTTTACAAGCAAAATAAGACGATTCACCCATGGTAGGGGAAGTGAGTAGTTAAGGAAGTGCACTCATCTCAGACGGAAGAAACAAAGAAAAAAATATTGCGACTTTACAAGCAAAATTAGGCGATTCACCCTTGGTAGAGGAAGTGAGTAGTCAAGGAAGTGCACCTTCACGTTTTCGCGACGTAATGACTGCTCCATTAAATTTTGGGTGTGCAGCTGCATCAATTCAGCTCTTCTTCTATTTCGGCCGTACGTCGTTCAGCCATTTTCAGAGTCGGCGAATAGACACACTCCAGCACTCGATCCGTCCTATTAACCTCGCGGACCGCTCCACTGCGCATCCACAGAGGCCGGTATTACACTATCAAATTTCTTTGTCAAAGATTTGATCAAAGATTTGATCAAATATTCCGTCAAATATATTTGACAAAGATTTTTGACGTAGCGCTAGAAGGGGTATTACACTGTCATCATATTTTTCGTCAAAGTTCAAGATGGCAGACAACAACAACTTGTTATTAACCGCAGCAGTTGCATGTACCACAATTGCACTGTGTGCACAGGTGGAAGAGAAGCGGGGGAAAAGAAGGAAACACATCTGGGTGAAGCTGTGGGTTTTACGACGACACGATAAAAGCATTCAACAAAACTTGTTACGTGAGCTTATAGTGGAGGACGTCAACTCGTACACCAATTACTTAAGAATGGATGACCATACATTTCTGTATGTGCTCAATGAAGTGTATCCCATATCACAAAGCACAATGTTGACCTAAGAACTGCTATATCTGCGGAAAACAGGCTCACTGTAACACTCTGATTCCTTGCTACAGAAGAGGGTTGGGCTGGGTTAGGTTAGGTTATGTCAGGTCTCCAATCTTCGTAATCTATTTTTGTATTCAGCGTGCCTCACGTTGTAAAGCGCCTCATCAGCTTCATACATCTCTATTAATTTTTTAGTTGTTGGCACATACCAATTGTATTTACCGGCAATGTTTATAAAAACACTACAGACGACAGAATGCAGCGATGCTAGCGCTCCATGTGGTAACATGTCACATTGCAGTGAACAGAAGACAAGCGACTTCTTTGATCAAATCTAGAGCGAGGCCCTAGATTTGATAAAATATTGGACGACATTTGACAAAGTTCCCTATTATACCATCAAATATCTTTGACAAAGATATTTGACAAAGAAATTTGACAGTGTAATACCGGCCAGATGCACAGGCGCCAGAGACGTTGATCGGCGGCAAAGAAGACCAACGCGCATAAATTATATCTGTGGCTGCTCAGTCGATCCGAACTGGAGCATCGAGATATCACTCTCAGCTGCACTGTGGCGACGTATCTCTAAGTTTGCTACAGAAAGCGCCATATTCCATGAGTTACCCAAGCTGAAGCCACTATATTAATTGAATTCATCACCAAGCGAATTTCAAATGCCTGTTTCACCACCGGGTCCCAGAAGGATGATGCAGGCGCTAAAATTTCGACGTTTTCGTACAACATAGAGTGGTGACCAGTATTAATACACTGTTCTGCAACAGCCGATTTATTTGGCAGTAAGAGGCGAGTGTACCTGCGGTGTTCCATACATTTTTTTTATGGGAATAGTAGTAGAAGAAGGAATTGAAATTAGTTTGGCGACGAATTTAATTAACAGTTTCAAAGGCTGCGACATTGTCGCGAATAAAACAGTGACCCGTATATACAGCAAGTTATCTTTAATTTACGTCTACGGTCACTAACTTTATGTTAACAGATTACCGGTTTCGGTCTATAATGACTATCATCAGATCTGTTTTATAAAAACAAATTCCTAATGTATTGCAGCTATAGTGGCATCGTCAAATGTTAAATGCAAAATCATCACCAGCGTCGTCAAATATATATAAATAACATCATATGCACGAGTCATGTTCTCAGTGCTACTAACAACATGACTCATGCATGTGATGTTATTTATATATATTTGACGGTGCTGGTGCTGATTTTGCGTTTAATGTTTGACGAGTGCTATTGACAACACGACTCGTGCATATGATGTTATTTATATATACTCGTATTTCACGATGCTGGTGCTGATTTTGCATTTAACATTTGAAGAGCCACTATGACTGCAGTACATTAGGACTTTGTTTTTATAAAACATATCTGATGATGGTCATTATAGACCGAAAGCGGTAATCTGTTAACAAAAAGTTTGTGACCATAGACTTAAATTAAAGGAAACTTAATTAACAGTGTTGGCAGCTACAGCTTGAATAAGTCATGCAATCTGGCACTTGCTGTAATAAACTTACAAAGACGTCGTGACAGTGCAGCTCAGAGTGATACATCGATATCCAAAGTGGATCGACCGCCACACATATAATTAATGCTCATTGTACTTCTTTCCCGCCGATCATCGACATTGACGCCTTTGTATCTGCGGCCGCATGTGTAGTGGCGAGGTCCTCGAGTTTAAGAGAACGGGGCGATTGCTGGAGCATCTGTCTTTCGGCTCACTCTGAAGAAGGCTGAACGATATACAGCCGAAATATTAGAAAAAGACGCTGAATTTGTGTGGCTCCAAACCCGAAATGTAATGGAGCAGTTATGGAAGTACACAGCACGTGTCGTTGGCTCGCAAGTGGTCATACCTTTGGCAGGTAGCGAGGGCGGCGGACGGCTTCGGACGGGCGATCCCCAGGTCTTCAGTACACAGTCGCACAGGCAGTGAGGCAGACACAGGCAGGCAGTCTCAGAAAGCACCTCAGTGTCCGCGACTGCGTGTGCGAATGCGAGTGCGTGAGCTGGCGCGAGCTCGGAGGTGAGTTCAGGTGAGGTTGGTTAGATGCGGCCCAACCTGACGCGCGTGACACCGCATCAAAGAGTCCGCGATAGGGAAACGGTGGTGGGGTGGGGGAAGGCGGAAGGGGTAGTCGTCTGGGACCAGCTGCGCCAAATTACGCCGGCCAGCTCGCAGTGTTTGAACACAAAGGCCGCTGTCCGGCCTCTGTGTTTATACAGGCTGGCTCGCGGGGTGGGCCTGGGAAACAGGTTTGCCGGACACTGGGTCTGGATTAGCGCTGACCCGGTACTACCTGTGCATGCCCCACTGTCCAGGCGCAGACCGGATCCCGGCGCTTCCGGGCGCCTAAAAAAGAAGTCCGGGGGGGCGACACCCCGGTCTGCGGGCGAAATTAATCACGCACACGCACTTTGTGTTTCACCTCTCAAAGGAAGGGAGCGCGGCGCGACTCTCCCGATTTTTGTTTCGCGGCCATATCGTGAGCAAGCGACCAACGGTAAAAGGGACCGCGTCCCCTGTATCTCCAACAGACGATCTGCTGTAATGACCTCAGGAAATATAAAGGTATCAAACAATGAACATGAGAACTGTCAACAGTTTTAATGTCAGTGGGAACTGATTCTGTAGGGTACAGTAATCACTCACCCGCTTACGGAGGCCACTTTGGCATACGCAACTAAACTGACGTACTGTTCGCTTCCTATTGCAGTTGCACGTGCGAACACCCCGTTGTCGGTTGTGTCAAGGCGCTGGAATCAGTTACTGCCGCGCTACTGACAGTCGGTTGTCCTTAACGACGTCATCAGCCACCGTCCATCGTTGACAACATCATTTGACTGCCCCTTCGTGGTTACATTTTGAATCACTGGCATTCTTCCCCAGGTGGCATGGAATGATTTCTGGCTTGATTTTAATGCGTTTTCATTTTCTTACTGAAGAAAGAGTCAAAAAAGTTATCAGCAGAAACTACAGGAGTAGCAACCATATAACACTCTTAAAAGTAAGAAAAAGTGATGTATGAGGTTTGTTAGTTTGCCAGCAAAAGAACTGATGATGGCTAAGATAGATGGTGGTGGTTAGTGTTTAACGTCCCGTCGACAATGAGGTCATTAGAGACGGAGCGCTAGCTCGGGTTAGGGAAGGATTGGGAAGGAAATCGGCCGTGCCCTTTCAAAGGAACCATCCCGGCATTTGCCTGAACGATTTAGGGAAATCACGGAAAACCTAAATCAGGATGGCTGGAGACGGGATTGAACCGTCGTCCTCCCGAATGCGAGTCCAGTGTGCTAACCACTGCGCCACCTCGCTCGGTGCTAAGATAGAGAAGTTATACAATGCAAACTGGAAATACCAAGAAAAGTGTTTCTGTAAAAGCGAAATTTTTACTATCGAATACAAATTTAAACGTTACAAAGTCTTTTATCGAGGTACTTGTCCAGAGGGTAGCTTTGTGAGAAAGCGAAATGTGGACGATAAGCTGTTGAGGCAAGCAGAAAATATAAGCTCTTGGAATGTGGTGTTACAGAGGACTGTTGAAGACTAGATGGGTAGATCGAATAAATAATTACTAGTAACTGAACGAAATCGGGAAACTTGACTAAAAGCAACGATATGTTGACAGGACACATCCTGGAGCGTGAAGCAGTCGTCACTTTGGTAATGTAGGGAAGAATGTGAGGTATGGCAGGGCGGAGGGATAATTTTAGAGACATAGATCAAGTCTCGATTGCAGCAAGTACATCTACATCTACATTTATACATCTACATTTATACTCCGCAAGCCACCCAACGGTGTGTGGTGGAGGGCACTTTACGTGCCACTGTCATTACCTCCCTTTCCTGTTCCAGTCGCGTATGGTTCGCAGGAAGAACGACTGCCGGAAAGCCTCCGTGCGCGCTCGAATCTCTCTAATTTTACATTTGTGATCTCTTCGGGAGGTATAAGTAGGGGGAAGTATTATATTCGATACCTCATCCAGAAACGCACCCTCTCGAAACCTGGACAGCAAGCTACACCGCGATGCAGAGCGTCTCTCTTGCAGTCTGCCACTTGAGTTTGCTAAACATCTCCGTAACGCTATCACGCTTACCAAATAACCCTGTGACGAAACGCGCCGCTCTTCTTTGGATCTTCTCCATCTCCTCTGTCAATCCCACACTGATGAGCAATACTCAAGTATAGGTCGAACGAGTGTTTTGTAAGCCACCTCCTTTGTTGATGGACTACATTTTGTAAGGACTCTCCCAATGAATCTCAACCTGGCACCCGCCTTACCAACAATTAATTTTATATGATCATTTCACTTCAAATCGTTCCGTACGCATACTCCCAGATATTTTACAGAAGTAACTGCTACCAGTGTTTGTTCCACTATCATATAATCATACAATAAAGGATCCTTCTTTCTATGTATTAGCAACACATTACGTTTGTCTATCTTCCTGCATTTCGCTGAAATTTTCTAATGCTGCAACTTCTCTGTATACTACAGCATCATCCGCAAAAAGCCGCATGGATCTTCCGACACTATCTACTAGGTCTTTTATATATATTGTGAAAAGCAATGGTAGGTTCAGATGCAGTAGGTTGCGGTAGTTATGCTGAGATGAAGAGGTTTGCACAGTACAGACTAGCGTAAAAGGTTGCATAGTCGGGAAATTAGTACCGCAGTAGTTGTTCATTTGTTTGTTTCGAAGACAAGTGACCGCCGGTTCAGCTTAGTTAGCCACTCCAGGTCAGCAACCACGTATGTAACTTTTCCTGCGTTTTCTTATAAGTATATACTTTTCTTATTTCGTGCGTGTTTTTATATTTAAGATGATTAACCTGGAGTTCTTTAAGTATAAATTCAGGCAGTCTGTCTCTTCTGAACAGTCAGCTACACGGCTCATTAATGTTACAGCGTCCAATGGTCACAAATCAGGAGTGTGGCAAGTTGCATATCTAGATTTCTGCTTGCTTTTACAGTTTACTTCTTCGGTTAGTCTTGCTAAGATGTGTAGGATGTGCGCGTGCTGTCTGCAGACGCAGGAGGAGCTGGCCGCAGTTCAATAACAACTGAATCTGGTTTTAGTTTCGATCTGCCGCCTTTAGGCTGCGGTCTCGGAGTGTACCGGTGATCGAGAATTTGACGCGTCGCATGGGGCGTCTCGGGTGTCGCTTGTTTCGCCCAAAGGGCTCTGCTGAGGTACGTCCTAGAAGTGTACCCGACGCGGTGGAACCGCCCTCAGAACTGGGTGTGGCGGGTGGTAACGCATTCGAGGCCGAGGGGCAATGTGGAGACTGGGAGTCTCATCTCGCCTGAGAATCCTGTGAGTGAACAGGTGGTCGTTTCTTCAGCAGTGTCCGAGCAGGCACACGTCGGCAGGAGCTTGCTATAGTTGGAGTCACGAACGATGGCGGTCAACTTTAGGCTTGTTCTGCCCATTTACGTCACGCGTTGTCCGACAGCCATTGAGTGATAAGCAATATTCTGAGCGCTCTGCTGTGAATATTGTACGCAGTGCAACCATTTAACGTGATAGTAGCCAGTTATTTGGTGAATTTTTATTCCATTTGTTGCGAGTTGTCATGGCTGATGGTTGTGGTAAACGACAAATTTTACACATGCAATCGAGAGTCATAATTTGCGGGATACACTCTTTCGTCAGTCACAAAGCACGTGCATGTCCGTACCGCAACTGTCACTTGGAACCACCAACAATGAAATCCTTGTCCTTGTTTCGGCCTGCACGAACCGCCATCGTTCGTGGAGCGGACTATAGCAGTCGGGAGGTCCAGCGTTAGGTACTGTATGGAGCCTCTCTGGAAGACAGCGTTCAGTGCCGGAAAAAAGCCAATGTGCACTTGATTTGTCTGCCAGGGGCCTCATCCGAGATGAGGCGGCCTTGCCTGTGGCCATCGAGTGAGCAGGGTGCAGTCATCTGAAGTCATTCTTAGTTCATATGGGTGGCTGGCGAAGGTGGTGAAGGCTGCTAGCTTCGAGCGCGGGATGCAAGCAGATCTTGCAATTTGCGGCCTTGTTACCAGAGTTGATCGGGGTCCTTTGGTTCGGAGTCGACTGGAGGGTCTCAACCGACTCTGTGACGGTCTTGGGTGCAGATTTCTAGACCTGCGTTATCGGTTGGAAAATTGTAGGACTCCCCGTGATAGGTCAGGGATTCACTGCACAGAGAAAGCAGCTACACGGGTAGCAGAGTATTTATAGAGTTCACATCGTTGTTTTTGTAGGCTAGGCGGTAGGTTGAGGTATCTGATGAACACTCGCCCGTCGATACGCAGATAGGCAAAATGGACTGCGTTCAGAGTGAAGACACTTCGACTGTCAAAATTTCAACAATAAATTCTCGAAGTGTTCGTAACGACGTTCCCGAACTTACTGTCTTCCAGGAAAGTTCTCGCGCTCAAATTATTCTTCGGACCGAGAGCTGGCTAAAACCCGAAGCAAAAAGCTCAGTGGTATTTAGCGAGCCATGGAAAGTTTATCTGAAGGACAGTTTAGACACCATAGGATGGGGGGGGGGGGGGGGGATGTTCATTGCAGTTAACAAAAATACTGGCTCTGTTAAGACTGAAATGGAGTGTGATAGTGAAGTTACCTGGTCGCATTTAACAGGGCTAGGTGAAACCAATTTAATTGTTGGATGTTTTTACCGGCCACACGGGTCTGCTATGACAGTTCTAGATTTACTCAAAGAATGCCTACGGTCAGTAGCGTGGTCAGATCACGCAATACTAGTACCTTGCGATTTTATCTACCGATTATAGACTGGAATATCTATGGATTCATTGTCGGGGATACAGATTGACATCCTTGCAAAGTAGTTTTGAACACGTTTTCCGAAAACTGTCTTGAGCAGCCATTTTCGCTGCACACACACAATGGAAATATCTTAGACCATGTAGCTACAGGCAGATCGGATCTTATTGATGGTGTCAGTAAAGAGGCAGGGATTAGTGATGATGTCATCATAACGACTATGATTACAAAAGATCAGTTAATAAGGCTAGGAGAGTGTTTCTGCTAGGGAGAGCAGATAAGCATTCGTTAGCATCTCACTTAGATAACGAATTCCAGTATCATGGCCGTAGAGGAATTATGGGCAAGCCGGACACTGTGGCCCAGCGGTTCTAGGTGCTTCAGTCCGGAACCGCGCTGGTGCGACGGTCGCAGGTTCGAAACCTGCATCGGGCATGGATGTGTCTGATGTCCTTAGTTCTAAGTCTAGGGGATTGATGACCTCAGATGTTAAGTCCCATAGTGCTTAGAGCCATTTGAATTACGGGCAAAGTTTACACAGACTGTAAATCGTGCTCTGGACAAGTATGTGTCTAGTAAGTGGATTAGTGATAGAAAAGACCCACTGCGGTTTAGCAACGAAATTCGGAAAATACTGAGAAAGCAGAGGCTGTTGCACTTTCGGTTCAAAAGAGAATGCGCATATGACGATAAATAGAGATTCTTGCGTCAGTTAAAAATATCTACGCCCGAAATGTACAACTACCATCGTCATACCTCAGCAAAAGATCAGGCCGAGAACTCGAGCTGCGCGGAGTGGCCACGCGGTTTGAGGCGCCATGTCACGGATTGCGCGGCCCCTCCCGCCGGAGGGTGTGTGTGTTGTTTTTATCAGAAGTTAGTTTAAATTAAGTAGTGTGTAAGTCTAGGGACCGATGACCTCTGCACTTTAGCCTCTTAGAATCACACACATTTGAACATTCGAGAACTCGAGAAAATTCTAGTTCTATGTAAAATCGTTAAGCAGGTCTTCCATCCATTAATATATTTTCGAGACTGAAAAGCTTATATCCACGAATCAAAACGGTTTTAGAAAGCACCACTAGTGTGAAACTCCGCTTGCCCTTTTCTCACATGATATACTGCGAGTTATGGATGAAGGGCAACAGGCAGGTTCCATATTTCTAGATTTCCGGAAAGCGTCTGACACCGTATCCTGCTACAGACTGTTCACAAAGGTAGGAACATACGGAATATGTTCTCAGGTATGTGAAGTGGCTCGAAGACTTCTTAAGTAATAGAACCCAGTATGTTGTTCTCAGTGGCGAGTGTTCATCAGAGACAAGGATATCGTCAGGAGTGCCCCAGGGAAGTGTAAAAGGACTGCTATTATTTTCTATGTACATAAATGATCTGGCGGGCAGGGTGGACAGCAATCTGCTGTTGTTTGCTGATGATACTGTGGTGTACGGTAAGTGTCAAAGTGAGTGATGCGGGATGATACAAGATGACTTAGAGAACATTTTCAGTTGGTGTGATGAATGGCAGCTATCTCTAAGTGTAGGACAATGTAAGTTAATGTAGAAGAACAGGAAAAAAACATTACGTTCTACTACAGCATTAGTGGTGTGCAGCTTGACTCAGTCACATCCATTAGATACCTAGGAGTAACGTTGCAAAGCAATATGAAATGGGATGAGCATGTAAAGATTGTAGTAGGGACCATGTGGATAAAACACGGGAAGTTAGGGCTCATACGGAAACGTATAGACAGTAATTTTTCTTTCACTGTCTGCGAATGGAACAGGAAAAGAAACGACTATTAGTGGGGTAGGGTACCCTCCATCACGCATCACAAGTGTGTATATAAATGTAGATGCAGACCACATGAGTCTTTGGACTGAACACCAGAACAGTAACAGCACATTCATGCACAATGTGTACAAACGAATGATGTATCCCACAGCCTGGAAAGATTTTTGAGAGAATAAATAAATTGAAAAAACGTGGAATACAAAAAAATGTGACTCATAAAGTCTAATTCTTCATTTTAAGAATGGTACTTAGCTTTTCAAAAATCCCGTGAAACTATAGACAATGACGAGGACAATTTCAATGGAATCAGCAGAAATCGTGCTCGGATGTGTATGTGTAAGAACGTTCAAATTGTGAAGCAAGGTTTCGCTGTATCTGTTGGCATTAATAGGTACGCTCTTACATTGCCCATCACACTGCTTCATTTCTGATACATCTTCTTTTGGCTGCCTCTGCCTTTCTGTAGGAATACTTGCTTCTTCAATTTCAGTGTATCCATTTGACATACAAAACACTGAGAACGCGTTGCGAACAACTGATGCCGGTGATAAAAGGCAGCTGGTGGTTTACAGAGCCTTGGGATTCCGTAAGGTCTGTGAGGGTGAAGGGACAACAAGAGTCGTGGTCACTTCTAGGAAACGCAGGAAGCAAAAGTTGTCCAAATATTTTGGATTTTAGGTACAAGCTACAAACGGGTAGTTTGATGTAATGATTGATTTATTAATGAATAATTTTGGATGATATACTATTTAATGACATTCTATACAATGAAAGAAAAAAAGGATACTTGGGTAGATACTGAACTAGTACCGTCAGCATGGTAACCATAAACCTTAGCCGCTGCAACACCCTCGCTTGATCGAACGTGACTGGCTTTACGAGTATAAGTGGTACGCATAAAACTTCAGCATCGATTAAAAAAAAAAAAAGAACTAGCAAGGTACTCAGGGCAGATCCCTCTACAGCACGTTTACGACTCATCAGAATCCGTGATTGATTGGTCTGATGCTTGTCTTGTAAGAGCAGGGACCAGTTGGTAGGATACGTCCTGATGTATCAACGAATTATCAGTTTGGGAATGGAAGTAACTGTACTTGTCGGGAGCGGATAGGCAGGGGGAGAGCACAACTGTAAAGGAAGGCCGAGACTTCACTACGATAAGCAGACTGAAATCCATAGACGTTGTAGTAATGCAAAGAGGAAGATACTTGTACTGGATTAACTAACTTGGAGAGCTGGATCAGACAAGTCCACAACAGCAGTTGAATTCTACCTGACACACATCACATTACTATGTCACAGCGGAGTATATGGATGTCAGACTTGCGCCCTCGTATGCAACTGAGCTGTTAGGTATACCCGGCTGTTGCCCCCGGTTGCCTACAGATTCAGGCGACGTCCCGTCTCGACTGGCGTTCGGCTACCTTGCATTCAGCGACGTGCCCTGTGGAAATCGTTTACGCAACAGCTTATAACTTTGGTTTTGTAACTTACGTGTAAGTACTGACCACTAAGATTACTACATATAGCTCTCTATGATGTTTGCGCCACAACACAGAGTGTTCTCCATCACTCTGCGGATCCTTAACATCTTTTTTTCTGCTATACGTCTTGACCACTTTCAAACTCCATTATGAGAACACATTCAAGCCTTCCACGATTTTCCAAAATCACGCAAAGCAAAAAAGACGCGACGTATTGGCTTCCTCATCACAGTTCATCTGGTGCGCGTGTCCGACATCTGATGATGCCGTTATTGACGGGATGTTAAATTTCCTTTCTTTTTTTGTCTCTTCAGTCTATAAAATTGGGCTTATATACACCCGCTGAGGAGAGACTTTAATACGGGGAATAGCGCTGGACTGATTCTCTATCCTTTGAGGAACGCGCTGTCGATAAGATTTTCCCTTGCCGTCAATTTTTTGGAAACTTTTTGTAATATTCTCCATGCTTTTGAACAGAGGTGGTGTTGGTAAAACCAGTCGTTATGTTTTTCAGCATATAAGACACAATAATGAATTGTTGATACACACCTACTTGTTTCGAGCGTCAATCATCTCCCGGGTGTTCGCATTTGAATCTTCAAAACCATGCGGTGTCATAAAGTACACTTGTTTCGCTGTTTAAATGCGATCTGCCAGATCTACATCAACATACATACTCCGCAAGACACTATACGGCGCATGGTGGAGGGTACCTTGTACAACGACTGGTCATTCTCTTTCCTGTTAAATGTCGCAAAAGCTGATATCTATACGCCCTAATCTCTCTTGTCTTGTCTTCGCGGTCCATACGCTAAATGTACATTGGCTGGAGTAGAACCGTTCTGCTGTCAGACGAAAATGCCCGTTCTTTAAAATATCTCAACAGCGTTTCACAAAAAGCACCTGCCCTGTAGGAATTCTCATTTGAATTCACTGAACATTTCCGTAGTACTCGTGTGTTAATCGAACCTATTGGCAACAAACCTTGCAGCACACCTCTGAACTGCTTGCAGTGTCGAAGATCAAAAAGTGCTCATAGCTCTTAAGGTATGCGTTTTATAGCTCATATTTACTAGACGTTTTCCTGACATATCACTGAATACTGACCGTTCCTCCTACGACGCTCTATATAGAGAAAGATAGCAGTCCTGTCACACTTCCCTGGGGCACTCTTTATGATACCTTTTCTCTGATGAACACTTGCCGCCAGGACGGCGTACTGTGTCCTTTTATTTAAGAAGTCTTCGAGTCATTGATATATTCTGCATGCTCAGACTTTCGTTAACAGTTTGCAGTTGGGCACCGTTTCAAACGCTTTACGGAAATCGAGGAATGTGGATTTGCCTATTGCCCTTCGTCCATAGTTTGCAGGAAAAGGGAAAGCTGAGTTTTCAGTTGTTAGACACGTAGGCCTTGCGGAGTGCTTTGACATTCCCCGAAACAGTTTTATAGCTTGGTATACAAGCACATGCGGAGTGCTTTGAATAAAAGTACATGCTACGAGACTGGTTTCTTGTGTGCTAAAGCACTCCGCAAGATGCAAGGTGCCTGTCAACTGAGACCGCTAATCAACGTAAGCGGTAGTGGAAGTAAAAGCATTTCTTAATAGCAGCTGAGATTGTGCGTCTTATCGTACAATGCTTTGCGAAGAACTTACGTAGCCAAACAGGGTGCTTCGCCATTATGGTACAAACAAGAAGAGTCAAGAGAGGGCAATGAAACAAGCAAATAATCCTAATGAATATAGTTCCGGACACCCGATATGGCACATTACTACTAAGTACATGAGCATTTTATCGCAGAGTCCCCGAGATCCAAACTGCAGATATGCACTTGATTGCAATAAGTGCTCCACATGGTCACCATTCATATGAAGGCAGTCTTCAGAACGTCTTCTAGTGAATGTCTGTACACGCTTCCAGGCGTGTTCTGAATGTGTTCACAATTATTCATAATGCATTCCCGAAGTTCACTGACGCTATCAGCAGGACTGGAATGCATCGAAGGTTTTAAATGAGGAGCTGAGAGTACTAGTGGTGTAACTAAGCACGCGTTTGGCAAGCTAAAGTGAGGATCTCTTAAAAGAAGCGACTTCATGTCTAGTTCAGTACTTTGTGCTCATAAGGTTTAGCGCGTAAGCCAATGCCCACACTGCATTTGGAATACAAGTAAAAGTGATTGGGGGGCGAATGGATAATTGATGCTATCTTTAGTGAAGCTCCAGGTATGCGTTTGTTTGAAAGTAATGCAATAGCTTCATGTGTGTTCTCTTAAGATTACTTGTAAAATACATGTTTAATGTGTGGGTTCCTGCCCACTCGTCTCTTATAGGGTGCCTGAAGGATGCTGCTTTCTCGGATAACTA
This sequence comes from Schistocerca serialis cubense, assembly GCF_023864345.2. Classification (NCBI taxonomy): domain Eukaryota; kingdom Metazoa; phylum Arthropoda; class Insecta; order Orthoptera; family Acrididae; genus Schistocerca; species Schistocerca serialis. The sequence goes on from NC_064646.1 coordinate 345,503,326, forward strand.
TACAACAATTCAAGCAAATTAATGGTGTTTATTACAATAAAGTAGACTGACAATACTTTGGTTTACAAAGGTGTCGCAAGCGACATGCAAATAATCAATGTCCTTCGCCATAGACAGTCTCCATGCAAGTTATTCACACTCGCTCATAAGTCACTGCTATCGTTAATATCACTGCTTTTCTAGTCGTCTCTGCTAGTGCCGGTCTACTACTGCCCGGCCTAGGCTGGCAGGAGCGGCGCTTATATTCTCTTCGGCTAGAGGCCACTCTTGTCGTGGTGCTGTCCTTGGCAGCGGGCTATTGACTGAAGTCGTCTCACAGCCTTCTCTGCTCTTGCGTCCATCTTCGTGTCGCGGCTTATCGTTACGCCGGAACATAAAGAGGCCCTGTTTTGAAATAGTGAATTTTCGTCTTACGGCTAAGTCAGCAAATTCACACAATAGATAAGTTCGTTGAACCTGTTCATACTTGAAAGTAATAATGCAAAGAATCACGTTTCTAAGTCAATATAGTCAAAAGATACGAGAATTTCTGCCATATATTTTGATACTCGCAGACTCACCCATAGAAAACTATAGAGTACTTCCCGTTGACCTAGAATAGTGAAATATGCCACAGTACAACTAGAGAAAAAATTCGAAAATTGCTAATTTGTAATTATTTTATACAAAAATATTTTTTTACCATTTGTTATCCGTTTGCTTGTCTGTCTCTCCGTTTCGTAGGACCCCTGTTTCTCAGCGACGGGTAGAGATATAAAGGTGAAGTTTATGTTAAACACTGAGGTCTTCAATCCCTTCGCACTGCAAAAAATTTAAGTTTTTAAGCCCGTGCACTCAAACATATGTAATTTTCAAATTCACTGATAAAACATCTACATGAACCATCCATACACGAGGCCGTGCTGAGAAGTAATGCCCGGGAATTTTTTATTTTGTTTTCAATATCGGTTCAGGTGTACATGTCGTGCATACTACTCGGTCGACTTCACTGTTTCACTGACGCAAGATGAAACCCTCCGCCGCTAGAAGGCTAAATTCCAGCGTGTAACATGGCGAAGTGTAACGTAACTATGTCGGTGCGTGAGAAACAGAGTGCTGTATTCCAGTTTCTAATCGTAGAAATCGTGCGGCCAATTGAAACAGAGGAGACTGGACATCTGTCAACAATTTCTTTTCCGTTCTGGTCCAAAGGGTGATGGGTTTCTCAGCAATATTGTGATAGGTGATGGTTGATGATTTCATCATTTTAACCTCGAAAACAAGAGAGCATCAACAGGGTGAGGCGTTACAGGATCGCCGATGCCAAAAATGTTCAAGACTCTGGGATAAAAAGGTGTGGTTCATTTGGAATTCATGTCTAAACACACCACAATAAACTTTTCAAGGAACTGTGAGACCGTCAAAAAACTGAAAGCACGATTTGAAGAGTTCGTCCAATATGGAGCACCTTGTTCTTCAGCGTTCCAATGCCAAACCACACACGAGGTCTGCAACAATCGACGCCTTGGGTTCAGTGTCATCGAGTACCTTCCATACAGTCCGGACTTGGTCCCATACGATTTTCATCAGTTTCCAAAACTTAAAGAACGCCTTCCGGGACTTCACTTTCATAGTGATTAAGTGTTGCAAGTAGAGGTGAGACTGTGACTTCGTCAACAAAACGAAACATTCTGCAGTGACGTATCAACACACTAGTCTCTCATTGGGAGAAAAGTGTTCATCGCCAGGGTGACTATGTTGAGGAATAAATATTTAGATATGAAGAATGAAGTTGTAGAAAGTTAACACATTTTGATTTATTTAAAAAGTTTTAAGTGTCTTCACATACAGAATTAGGAGGCATTACTTTTCAGGACGCCCTCGTTCAAAAAGAAGTTTTTACGGAACCCTCAAAGCGAGGATCCTACTCGCAATTGTCCGTCTTTGTCTGAAATTTTGGAACACAACGAAACCCCCTCGCTACAGTATGGATCGAAAAGCAAATCGTGCAGCTCATTGATAAAGTATCGAGCGGTAATGCGCTTTCGGTAAAGCAACAAGTATGTTGCATCTGTATCTGGCCAATGTAAATGACTTATTTATCCGTCTAGACTGGCCGACGCAGCTGAATTATTTCTGACGCTCAACCGAAAGCGAGTTATCTCACTATTCTCCACCATTTCATCAATGGACTGAGTCATTTTGTTTTGGTTCGTCTGGAAACATGAACGGTACTTTGGCACGGGGATCTCAATGTGTTCCAAGACTGCAGACGTGTCTTCAGAGTAGGATGACCAACTCTTCCCTATTTCACGTGATCCTCCGTGTTACAGAACTTTTTTTTAATCCTGTTATTGGCCGCATGTCTCTCTCTTATATTTCAACATTGACTACATTATAAATATTAAACCCACGATGTACTGTCGATAGTTCAAATTCTCTGAACGACAGATCTCGAAAAGGTTTCGTATAATAATCGATGCTATTATCGGCTTGTCCCTTTTTGCTCGCGCTTCTACAGAAAGAAGACGGTTTGGTTGAAGGGAACTCGAGGAGCGGAGAATGAATGACGTGGTCTACGCTTCTAGAGGGGTTGTGAGAGGAGGAATGTTTACTTGTTTCACATTCAGTACTGCCAACCCACGAATGTGCTCGTCTCGTACCGATCAGCACCTATGGCGTACATAAGGCACGGAAGTAACAAGGACTCGCGAAAGCGGACTGTAGAGACGTTCGTGCTTAAATACATTCGTTACATTATTTATTTTTCAACTGACTCACACAACACAACATTTCACAGCGCATCGCAAGAGTCATTACTGATAGATTGCTTAAGTTGGCAGCAATCGAAAACAAAGGACAGTCAACACGAAATGTTCCGATTTGCGCAGTCTTCTTTTCGCAGTCGTTCCTACCATAGTGTACTTTACAATACTGAGTTTTATTACAAACTTTAGCACTTAAAAAACTTTCTCTCGGTTTGTGGGGCTACCCCGAAATATGATACCGTATAACATAACAGAGTAAAAAGCGTACTTGTACATCTCCATATTCACCATTTCTAAGAAAAATGCGATGTAATTGTGCAGTTGAAATTTATTGCAACTAAGTCCCCCTCAAACCTCCGTTAAAACCATGTTCAGATGTTGGTTATCTCCCTTAAAACCACGATCAAATATTGACCGCCCTATTTCAGGGAGACAACTAAAACATTACAACTACCTTTCTTAGAGTTATTCTGAAACAATAATAGTTTCAAGTTTACAACAGAAAAATGGATGTTTAAGACAATGGAGAGAAAGGATTGGTGTACAACGACAACATCGTGGCGAAGGGGGTTATTGTTTCTGGTCCTGTAGTAAACTTCATTCTACCATCCTCCGTTTTCAAGTTGTTGATGCGGCAACTACCGAGCAAGAACGGGCGTGCGTTTGGCGCCTTTCAGTCTGACAAAGGTGAAAAAGAGGCTGCCATCCAACCAGTAATTAGAAACACCCCTTGTTTTCGAAAATTCCAGGCGAACGGGAAGCCAATAACTACCTGGGTACGAATGCGTACCAACCATGATTCGGCTCCTTCTCACTTACATCGATAGGCATCAAGGATAATCTTAACCGTGAATGTCAGAAGAAAGAAGAAGATGTATACCACTTGCTGTGTTCCTGTAGATTCTTCGAAGCACACTGAAACCTCCTACGGCAAATCCTCGTGATATTGAAGGTGCCCCTTCCAACAAGAGCACTTGTTTTATTGTGTCATGAAGATCCTAAAATATACAAAGAACGTTTTTTTGTAACGTGTTTATACGAAATTTGGTGATCTGTCTCTAGTTGGTCCGCCTCAGTTGCTCAGTGGTTAGTTTGTCTAACTGTTATCAGGAGGACCCGGGTTCGATCCCCAACACTCCCAGGCATTTTTGCTTGGTGGGGGTTGGGTTGGGTTGGGGGTTGTTTTGTGGGAAGAGACCAAACTGCGAGGTCATCGGTGTAGTCGAATCAGGGAAGGATGGGGAAGGAAGTCGGCCTTGCCCTTTCAAAGGAACCACCCCGGCATTTGCCTGGAGCGATTTAGGGAAATCACGGAAAACCTAAATCAGGATGGCCGGACGCGGGATTGAACCGTCGTCCTCCCGAATGCGAGTCCAGTGTGCTAACCACTGCGCCACCTCGCTCGGTGCTTGGTGGGAAGACTGGAGCAATCAGCTTCGCGAGGCCGACAGAGGAGCTACTTGATCGAGAAGTGGTTGTCAGCTCCAAAGTAAAGAAAGCTCATAATGACAGGCAGAGCGGTGTGCTCAGCCCATTACCCTCCGAACCGCATACAAATGTCGCCAATGGAAGAGAATTACACGGCGGTCGGTCGATTCCGACTGGTCTGGGCCAGAACGTGGAGCTATCTGGGGCTGCACAAACACTAATCTCCGCTTGTGTGCTTCCCAATCTCTACTGGTTTCTTTTTTAAAAAATATTCTACTTTGTAGGTACTTGATATATCAAGACTCCTTAGCTATAAATATTGTACCTATGTAGTAATTATAAAATAATGTAACATCCTTGTTCAGACTATTTATGATGTGATTCCTCTGTGCATTTGATATTTGTGTCAAGCTGATGGCAGTATAGATCAATAAATCCAAGCCAAATAAAATGAAAAAATCTAGAGAAGGCTTAGTGGCGTAAGGAAGCAGGAATTTAAGGTAAGTGACTGCAGTTTGTGAGCCATCACAAAAGGGAACAAATAGTGTTCAAAAAATGGTTCAAATGACTCTGAGCACTATGGGACTTAACATCTATGGTCATCAGTCCCCTAGAACTTAGAACTACTTAAACCTAACTACCCTAAGGACATCACACAACACCCATCATCACGAGGCAGAGAAAATCCCTGACCCCGTCGGGAATCGAACCAGGGAACCCGGGCGTGGGAACGCTACCGCACGACCACGAACTGCGGACAACAAATAGTGTAAGTTACATGCCGTTTTCTTGTTTGTTTCTGGAAAAAGAAAGACTGGTCAAATGTTTTGTGAAATCATTTGCGCAGAACTCAGAAACAAAGTGGATTAGAGAAACATTTGACGCTTCTTTGGAAGACGATGCTCGAAATCATGCACAATAGCTGAGATGCTCATACGTTAGTGACATAACGAGACCACTGACAATGAGTGAAATTACACCAGACAGATATCCTGTAGTACTCTTTCAAATACTAATGTCTGTATTAAACGTTGAACTTCAAATTCTGCATTGGTACCTCACTTTCTGTACACGATTTCGAGCATCACTCAAAGGCCTGTCAAATGTTTCTCTAGTCTATTTTATTTCTTACTTTTACTCGAATAATTTCACAAAACATATGTCCGTTTTTTTCAATTTTTTTGTTTTCAAGTTTTGTTGAGAAAGCATAAAATGTTATACATTTAATTTCAGATCGACACCCTATAATAACGGAGAGTATCTAGATTAAGAGAAAGCAGAGAAGTTTCAATTTATCATTTGATTTGATGTTTTTTGAGACTTTATTTACGTAGCTAGCAGCAGCTGTTCGTGAAACTGATTAAATTTTTCTTGATTATCCTATTTACTTTCAAGCAGTTAAACCTTTTTCTGGAAAATTAGAGCTAACTTTGGTCAATTCGATAACCTCTTCTCCATTTCTTACTCTTCATTTGGCTATGAAAATTCGGACACAAAACTTACCCGAAGCAAGTAATTAATTTTTTCTTAATCACCCTGATACTTTCAAGCGATTTAACTTCTATCTGCAAAGGTAAACCCGACGCTGGTCGCCGGCCGGAGTGGCCTAGCGGTTCTAGGCGCTTCAGTCTGGAACCGCGCGACCGCTACGGTCGCAGGTTCGAATCCTGCCTCTGGCTTGGATGTGTGTGATGTCCTTAGGTTAGTTCGGTTTAAGTAATTCTAAGTTCTAGAGGACTGATGACCACAGATGTTAAGTCCCATAGTGCTCAGAGCCATTTGAACCATTTTGACGCTGGTCAGTATGGTGCCCCATTTGTCCATTTACAACTCTTCGTTTGGCTATGAAAATTCAGACAAGAAACCATAGAGCATTTTTTTTCAAGTCAATAATTAACTTGTTCCTAATTATCGTGATCACTTTCAAGCAACTAAACCTTTTTTTGCAAAAATTAGATCACGCGCGGATAATTTTGATACCCTATTGGCGTAAATTAACTAACTGTACGGCGGTGAAAATCGGGCAAAAATCTATTGTGTGATTTCTAGTCAGTTTTATGTTTCAGTAGGCTGCAACATTTGATCAAAAAATTAAATAAGCCAAAACTAATTATACTTGTCTGCTTTGTCTTTCAGTCTCTTTTTCCGCAGTTGCAGATATACAAGTTGTATAGATTAAATATCGTCTTTTGCAACGTAATGAAAATGTTGTTAAGACCAAATGCGTTTCACTTTATTCTAAAACATCTTCGGTGCTGACTGTATCTATATGATTTTTTTCTCTTGCAATCTTGTTTCCTGCGACCATGAACACTTCACCTGTTTTAACGTAACGCTATAAACAGTATTAATTCTTATCGTTAGTGACAATTATCCATTATTTATGTCATACTTCCTGTATTTCTACAAATATGTATTAGATTTAAGCACATAATACTAAACATATTCCCGTTTTTGTATTGTCAAAAGCCACTGTCATCTCGCCATCTCGTGCGTTTTGTATTGCCGGTGCGAGATGTGTTCGTCTTCTGTTTCTTTTGATAGTGGAGGGAGCGTCCGCTGTTGCTCTAAGTGTGTTTGAGTGTTTATATTTTCCGACTTGAGCGGGATTGTGTTTATAAAGGGAACTAACATGTCCTAGCTACTGTGTTTCCAAATTATTTCGTTACTATGGGTGACTGATCAAGGTTGGGGATATTGCCTAGTTGTGATATTCTTTTGTGGTGTTTAGCGGGTTTGCTCTTTCTCTGCAATATGTTTTATTTGTTTAAATAATGCCTGGTTGCTGATGTTTATCTGGTCATTTATTATGTATTTCTTCTTCATTTTTGGCCGGCCGCGGTGGCCGTGCGGTTCTGGCGCTGCAGTCCGGAACCGCGGGACGGCTACGGTCGCAGGTTCGAATCCTGCCTCGGGCATGGGTGTGTGTGATGTCCTTAGGTTAGTTAGGTTTAAGTAGTTCTAAGTTCTAGGGGACTTATGACCTAAGATGTTGAGTCCCATAGTGCTCAGAGTCATTTGAACCATTTTGCTTTTTGAATTTGGAAGTTCTCTTGTATGAGGTCTTGTAGAGGTCACAGTTCATAGTGATGGACGGTAAATCATCGAGTAGAACATAAGTGATATCTGGCATTCCGTAAGGTAGTGTCATAGGCCCTCTGCTGTTCCTGCTTTGCATAAATGATCCAGGTGATAATCTGAGCAGCCCCCTTAGATTGTTTGCATATGACGCTGTAATTTACCGTCTAGTAAAATCATCAGATGATCACTTCCGATTACAAAATGATCTAGAGAGAATTTCTGTATGGTGCGAAAAGTGGCAATTGGCAAAGAAAAGTGCGAGGTCATCCAAATGGGTATTAAAAGAAATCCGATAAATTTTGGGTATACGATAAATCGCACAAATCTAAGGGCTATCAATTCGACTAAATACCTAGGAATTACAGTTACGAGCAACTTAAATTGGAAAGACCACATTGATAATAAAGTGGGGAAGGCGAAACAAAGACAGCGCTTTGTTGGCAGAACACTTAGAAGATGCGACAAACCCATTAAAGAGACAACCTGCATTACACTTGTCCGTCCTCTGCTGTAATATTGCTGCGCGGTGTGGGATCCTTACCAGGTAGGATTGTCGGAGGACATCGAAAATGTGCAAAGAAGGGTAGCTCGTTTCGTGTTATCTCTCAATAGGGGTGCGAGTGTCACTGATATGATACCCGAGTTAGGGTGGCAGTCACTGAAACAAAGGCGGTTTGCTTTGCGGCGAGATCTATTTACGAAATTTCAATCACCAACTTTCTCTTCCGAATGCGAAAAATTTTTTTGACACCCACTCGCCGTTCTATATGGAATGGTAGAGAAGTAGTATGAAAATGGTTCGATGAACCCTCTGCCAGGCACTTAAGTGTGAATTGCAGAGTAACCACGTAGATGTAGATGTAAATGTATATGTATGTTTATGAAACGCTTTTTGCTAGTGAATTTATTTGCATGTGCTTTTCTGTTGTGGTAGGGTATTTGTTTTGGTGCCTGTGGTGTCCTGCGAATTTGGAATGACTGGTGCCTTATTTCCATGTTCTTTTGTGCTCCTTGTGCCTTATTTCAAAAGTTGTGGCTGTCTGCCTTGAGTATAGAGTATCACAGATGTTACACTATAGTTTTTAAGTGCCAGATCTTTGGTACATGTCACTGTGATCTTCGAACTTCGAAACTAATTGTGTGACTAAAAAAAGGTGTTAATAGATATTACGGACTGAGTGGACGAATATCGTCTTACTCACTAAAGAAATGTAATGGGTAGTGTGTCCCACGGGCTGATTACCGTAACCCACATGCGGAGAGCTGCTGTCGCCAGACGGCCAACAGGTGAAGTTTACGAGGTAACGGAAAGGCGCGGACGGAAGTCGACGTCGGTTGCGTCGCCGTGGTTCCCGTGGCCTTTGGCCCTTACCCTATCCCTGCGGCCGTTGGACGGCGCGGCTCGGCTCGTGATGAACGGGCCGGGTTGTCCGACTGGCCGTGAGAAAACCGGACGCCGGCTGCCCCCTTCTACCCCGTTCTCTCCTCTTCTGTCGCGTCTTGTCTTAGCGCTGTTAATTTCCCCGGCGCCGAAAAACTGGTCAGACGGGTCGATGGCCACCGCGCGTCCGCCGCGGCCGTGGCTCGCAACCCCTCTGACCGGACAGATAGGGGTGGGGTCCGCACACTATAGTGCCGCGCTGCGCTGTGGTGGCGAGCCGTGTGCTATGCGCGGGCACGCCCGCTCCGGGCACCACCACAGGACGCGGGGCAGAAAAAGCGCGCGCCATTCTGCGTGGCTGTCACCCAGAGTCCAAAGCACCGGCTTTGTTCTCCACTCGTAATGGCCTCCGTGTTTATTCAATGGCCTACCTGCTGCAGCAAAGTGACCTTCTCCATCGCAACCGGCATAGGTTTCGAAAACAACGATCATGTAACACCCAACTTAGGTTCGTCATCCACAAAACACCAAGCGGCTCATGCGAACACAAAATGCCCAAAACTGGATATTGCGGAGACATGGCTTAGCCACAGTCTGGAGGATGATTCCAGAATGAGATTTTCACTCTACAGCGGAGTGTGCGCTGATATGAAACTTCCTGGCAGATTAAAACCTCGTGCCGGACCGAGATTCGAACTTGGGACCTTTGCCTGTCGCGGGCAAGTGCTCTACCAACTGAGATATCCAAAAACGACTCACGCCCCGTCCTCACAGCTTTACTTCTGCCAGTATCTCGTCTCCTATCTTCCAAACTTTACAGAAGCACTTTACAGAGCACTTGCCCGCGAGAGGCAAAGGTCCCGAGTTCGAGTCTCGGTCCGGACCACAATTTTAATCTGCCAGGAAGTTTCAGTAATGAAACCAATTCCGCTTTTCACGCTCGCTTTTCTTTCTTTTTCATTAAATTTCTTACCGATGTCCTATCTATCTCTCGTAGTGTAGATGAACGATGAGCGTCATTCTTTAAGCTCCTGGACATAGCATTACCACTGCCTACTGTAAAAACATTGGCCTTGCAAGTCTTTTCCGAGAATCTTTAACCTGTTCACGAGTAGATTTCACTTGCCTATTGGGTTTTCCGACCGCATCCTCCCTCGCTGCTGACTTACGCCAGTCGCTCATCAACAGCGATGCATTGCCACCGTCCGTCAGACAGTGCCCTCGTCGACAGCCTTTGTTTTCGTATAGTTTCCTAGGCCTAAGCTACCAGAGGTTTACACACTGTGAGTAATGAAATAATTATAACAACGAAAGGGAAGCCGTGTCTTTCTCAAGGATGGTCATGGCCACCGGGTGCACTGAAAATGTGACGAGTTCACGAACTGTTTCTGTGTGAATTTGGAAGTGTAAAAACTGCAAATGGCAGAATCGGGCTGAACAGCAACATTCTTGCCCACCTGACGAAGCGGATGTGCAGATTAAGAACCGAATGCATAACTGCAAGAAAAGAGTTCACTAAGAAAAGACAGCGCCTTGTTTCCAAGAGGAATTTCAAGATTTGAAAGATAAAGGTTTAGATTTCGTGGCAAATATGTCAGATCACGAGAACTCCAACACTGCATTGCGTAAAATAAGAAGGGAAGGTACTGGGATGAACCAGAACTCTTGTTCTAGTTCGGACAGTCAATTGAGCGAATACATTTTGAAATTAACTGAAGATAATAGTTTTTTGGAAACTGACAATGGGCCTGTTCCTGCCGAAAGAGTGCTGGTGTACGGTTATAAAGAAGAGCAGAAAATCCTATGTGAAGTTATGAAAACAGTGTTCCCCGAAACATCCCTTTCCATTTCAACTAATGTCTATGGAAGAAACTACAAGAACTGATATTAACAGAGCGTGTGGGGCGTGTGCTCCAGTGGCACGTCTTCCACCACAGTGTTGATGAAGTGCGGGTGGTAATAATGGAGAAAATACCCAGTCGAGAAAAGTCGCCGAAATTCGCAGACTATATGGTCAATCAATGGATGGAAACGCTAGTGCACCAATGAAACGTGTAATGTTTTAACTAATGGCTCAGGACTAGGAATATTGTCGGAGATTGGCACAGGAAACTAAATCCTCAATAAATCAAAAGCCGGTCTCTGTGGCCGAGTGGTTCTAGGTGCTTCATTCCGGAACTGCGCAACTGCTACGGTCGCAGGTTTGAATCCTGCCTCGGGCATGGATGTGGGTAATGTACTTAGGTTAGTTAGGTTTAAGTAGTTCTAAGTTCTAGGGGACTGATGACCTCAGGTGCTAAGTCCCATAGTGCTCAGAGCCATTTGAACCATTTGAATAAATCAAAAACATCCGAACGTATGCTTTCCGATAAATAAGCCGAATGAGGAAGCACTAAATGCTGTATTTGAAATAAAAGAGATTCTATTGACCTGCCTTTTCGAAAAAGAAGAAAAACATACGCACTTCTTGGCAAATGGTTAAAAGACGATATAAGAACATATGACGAATAGCAGGATTTAATATATTTAAAATCTGTGACTTTTTTACAAAAAATTTAGTGAGCGATTAACATTATTAAAATAAGGCAGGAAGTTCAGTTATTTGTTGCAGTATTGCCATAAAAATAAAAAAGGTGAAAATTTAAAAAATTAAAAATAAAACGATAGAAAAATAGAACAAAAAGATTTAAACGTGTCTATGCACTAATAAGGGTTTAGCCAGTCTGAAGATGGGGTAACATGTGAAGGGATGTTATTACAAAACGGTCGGCAGAATCGCCTACTGTTGCGTCTTGCTTTGATGGTTGGAAAACCCACAGCTAAAATATAAGAGTGACTGAAAACCGAAAGTGCATCTGGCATTCGTTTGAAATCGGAAAGCGATCATGTGACGGCCCCCGCTCGTGTGGTGCGATTTTGTCTTGACCGACAAATTTACGAAATCGTTGCTAAGGATTCCGTAGCAGGTAAATATTTGTAACAAAGCTCTCCGTCTTCAGGCCATAAGTGGCTCATCGGGACCATCCGACCGCCGTCTCATCCTCCGCTGAGAATGCGGAGGGGCATGCGGTCAGCACAGCTCTCTCCCGGTCGTTATGATGGTTTTATTTGACCGGAGCCGCTACTATTGGTCGAGTAGCTCCTCAACTGATATCACCAGGTTGATTGCAGCCCGAAAAATGGCAACACTGCATGGTGGCCCGGATGGTCACCCATCCAAGTGCTGGCCACGCCCGACAGCACTTAACTTCAGTGATCTGGCGGGAACCGGTGTATCCACTGCGTTAAGCCCATTGCCCAAATACGTGTAGTAAGCAAGACTATAAATATGACCCCTTTTATTCGCACCTATTTCACCTTTCGTTTTTTAATCAGACTGAAATCACAAAATAGAAGGAACTCACTACTGAATATTACATAACGTACATGAAAAAGAATGTGTTACAGACGTGAAGAAGAAAAAATGAGTATGTACATAGATCTGAACCACCTTCTTTCGACTCTACGTTAACATGCCTCTAACGATCACTCCCTAAATAGCAAAACTCCTTTACTACTTTAAGTGTCTCATTTCCTAATCTAATCCCCTCAGCATCACCCGATTTAATTTGACTACATTCCATTATCCTCGTTTTGCTTTTGTTGATGTTCATCTTATATCCTTCTTTCAAGACACTGTCCATTCCGTTCAACTGCTCTTCCAAGTCCTTTGCTGTCTCTGACAGAATTACAACAACAACAACTTTATAACTGTTCATAATGAAATTTCTTAGGACTTTTACACACAGATAGCACCTAGAGTGATAAAGCTTTATTGCACCTGTGCCTTAAAACGGCTTACTGATATAACGCGCCAGTTATAATATGGAAACAATGGGAATACAATAAATCAAAATGGCGTCTCAGTAGTAGCGAGCGTCTAACGACGCGATTTCACTCGAATGCCAGACGCACTCGTGAAATATCTGAGGTCGCTAACACCATGCTGATATCACAAGGCACAAAGCCCACCATCAGGAAGCTCTAGATACCATTGTTACTACACTCGACTACTGTGTCGTTGCCGGTCGCACCTGTTTGGCGGAAAACTCGCTCTTCTACCTGTAGGGCAGGTTGCGGGATTCGAGTTGGGAGACCAGCGAATCCTTCCTTGACCTTTTCTGAGTTGTGGATTTCCTGTGTGACCCCACTGCCCCCTCTCCCCTCCCTCTCCCCGCCCTCTGAGTGAAACGCCATGGCTAAGAGTAATCAGGTGCATCCGAAAAGCACGTTATTCAATGACACTCTACAATCTATTATAACCCACTACAGGTATTTGTGCATATTTTTCTCATTATCAGTTCATTTCTTTTGACAACTCCAGTCTATTCAGACCGTGTCATATCTCTTCCCTTCTAAAAGTGGCATAAGCCTTTTTTTATATCTATCAATACAACTACGGCGTCTTTCCTAAATTCCCGTTTCTGCACTAACAGTCAGGAGTCATACGGCAATAAGAATTATTTTTCACTTATCCAAAGAGAACTTCTTCTCCTTATACCAAGTTGAAAATGTGTTTAAGTTTTTCTGCTTCTCCAACGATGATACTTTCCTGTACGTAACAGAACCGTCACTTCTCCTTCCGTTCTCCACGCAAACACACACACATGCCACGCGTGTGCCAACGACGTGAGATTGCACAGTTAGTGCTCATACTAGGTACGGGGTTAATCACCAAAATAAATATTTCTAGAAGCGTTTAAGATGTAATAATTCTCTGTCCTGCTAGAAGAATCATAAGAAAATCTCAATAAACAAAAACGGAACCGTAGTAATTTCTGATGCTAGTACCATAATAAACGTTAGTGTCGATTTGGAACACACAGTGATTCTGGTATTAGAGTTTGACAGAACTTTGGAAGACTTGCGATCAAGCAAGGCAGAAGGGACACACAATATTCCTCCGGAATTTCTAAAATCGTTTGGGGAGAAACGTCAAGAGAATCTATGAACTTGGAAATTTGCCACTGATGTTTTGGTACATTGTTATTAACACTACACTGAAAATAGTAGTGCAGAATAAATGGAAGAACAATAGTACGATAATAAGTCCGACATCTCACGCATCTAAGTTGCTGACCAGAATAATATACAGCTCAATGGAAAAGTATGTTGAGAACCTGTTATACGACGATCAGTTTGGCTTTATGGAAGTTAAAAGCACCAGAGAAGTAGATCTGTCCTTTTGCTTATTATCGAGAGAAGACTCAAGAGAAATCAAGACACCTTCATGGATTGGCGAACTGGAAAAAGCGATCGACTACATAAAATGTTGCAATACGATTGAAAACCTCAGAAATATTGGTATGCATTTTGAAAGAATTTGCTAATTTAGAATGTACACAAAAACCAGGCGGGAATATAAGAATGAAAGATCAAGAGATAAATGGTAGATTTAAAAAGGGCGCTACGCATGGATTCAGTGTTTCTGCCCCACTGTTGAAATTGTATATCGATAAAGCAATGAAGGAAATAGAAGAAAGATTGAGAAGCGGAACTAAAATTCAGAAGAAGAGGTTATCAGTGATAAGATTCATTAATGATATGCTATCGTCAGTCAAGATGAGGAAAATTACAGGACCTGTTGAATAGAATGAAAAATCTTCTGGGCTCAGAATATGAACTGAGAGTAAACGGAAACAGACGTAAATATTGCGCTAAACATATCAACATTGAGAACCACGTAGAACATGAAGTGATGGAATTCCACTTCCTTGAAAGCAAACTAACGCATAACGGACGATACAGGGAGAACGCAAAATATCGTTTCTGGCTAACAGAGCATTTCTCTCCAAAAAAGTCTCCTAGCATTACGCTTCTTATAACTATACATATAATAAACATCGTCTGCCATTACAATTTTTTCCGCGTGTGATCGTATATGAAGCCTAACTACTGGGTGGACTTTGAAACAGTTTTTTTACTAATAGATTCACGGTGAAGGTTCTTATATATAACTTGTTACCGCAGTCTTCAGGCCGTAGATACTTAGTGCTGTCCGTTCGAAGCCGGTATGGGCAGCTAGTATGCTATAATTTGAGGAGAATATTTCTGAGAATATGCTTCTCGAGTACTGACTTGTACCGAAATCAATCAATGGGCTGGGAAGACTGGAAGATAATAGAAGCGTGTTATTACAGAACGATGCTGAGAATTACGTAATCTGATGTGGTAAGAACGAGGAGGTTCTCCGCAGTATCGGTGCGAAAGGAATGTGAGTTAAAACACTAAGTAGTAGGAAAACAGGGTGATATGGCATGTGTTCGTACACCTGAAACAAGTCAGTGTCGCTTCGCTCTCTGAAACCCTAGTCGAAGCAGTTACGGTATTTAGAATTTAAGATTTTTCTGTTCGAACATTAAACTGACTGCAGTCCAATGCAGCAATTTGTGATACTGTATATAACGGTCTCGGTCAGCTAATAGGTCACTCCTGTTCGATCCAGGCCGGCCGGAGTGGCTGAGCGGTTCTAGCCGTTACAGTCTGGAACCGCGCGACCGCTACGGTCGCATGTTCGAATCCTGCCTCGGGCATGGATGTGTGTGATGTCCTTAGGCTAGTTAGGTTTAAGTAGTTAAAAGTCTAGGGGACTGATGACCTCAGATGTTAAGTCTCATAGTGCTTAGAGCCATTTGAACCATTTTTTTGTCTTACGTAATTCCGGTGGTCAATCTGCTGTTCAAGTTACGCATCCTACACAGGGTGAGGCAGCCAACACAGACCACCCGAAATACATCCAGAATGGAAAAAAATAGCGAGGTGGCGTTTTCGCCAAGTCATAGTGTACAATATGACGAGTTTCGCTGACGTTCGCGAGTAATTTTTATCGTTTATAGACGCCGAATTACGATACCGACGATGCTTCTTTTTTTCTAACGAAAGTATATACTTTTTTATGTGGAATTTTAAAAAATAGCTTCTATGAGAACTTCAGTGGTATAACGTGTATGGGACTTGATCAAATAATATCAAGCTAACAGCACGGCAAACTTCTGTCCCGCCCTCAGGAGAACACGTTCCGCAAACATCTCTCCTATTATTCTAAATGAAAACAAACACGTAACTCACGTATGGTTCTTGTGTTTACTTGTGCCCATCATTCTGTATTCTGATGTTGCAACAAACAGATAACTTACTCATAAAGGTATAGAAATATTCACGGTTTACACGACAGTCGAAAAGTGAATATCGTTTAGGGCGAACGTCGCCAAACTATTAGAGCAGCCTTGTAGTTGTAGCCCGAAGATTATCCAGATCGTGGCAAGTATTCACGATTTGTCTGTGCAAACATTATAAAAAGTTCTAGAAATTAGAAATGCGGGGGATGAATACACCAAGAAAAAAGAACAGCTGATGAAAGAAATGGAACTAACATTTTAGCTTCAGTGACGCACAATGCAGATGTCACAAAGAGGCATCTCGGAAGTGCGAGAAGGACCAAGCAAACGGGTGTTGTGCGAACACTACATTCCACCACATTTCATCCGCTTCACGTTTCGCTGCAGCTACAGCTTCATGGCAATGACTTCCAGAATTGGTTAAAGTTCCCCGAATGTTATCTACGAAAATTGCAAAGCGATGCTGCATATCTATGCAAAATTTTGTCTAATGAAGAAGCATCGTTTACAAACTATGGGCAAGTCGATCTTCGCAATATGCACTAATCACCTGTTGAAGATCCACGCCAACTCAAAGCAGTGGATAAAAGCAACGCCGTTGGTCTGTCAACGCTTCGGGTGTGTTTGAAAAGACCCGCATCATTCGTCTCTGTTTTATAGATGAGAATCTAAGTGCACTCATGTGTCTCGAGTTCCGTAAATATGCTGCTGCCGCAATTATTGGAGAACATCCCAGTGGATAAAGGCAATCAATGTGGCACCAATATGATGAAAGTCCGTTTCATTGTGCACATGTAACGACAGGCCCTCTTAAGGGAACTTTTAGAGAACACTGGAACGATCGTTCAGGAAACGCACAACGGTCTGCAAATTCATCAAACTTACATAACACTTCTATACTTTTATCTGTAGCGGACACTAAAACTAGAGGCCTATTAGGAAACACCGATGACTACCGAAGGCATGAAAAGCCTTATATACTGAATCGTATTCAAATAGGCATGCGTATTGTAATACAGCGATATGAAAACAGGCAGCATACGGAGCTGCAGTTGGCAACGCCTATGCAAGACAAAGTGTCTGGTGCAGTTGTTAGATCAGTTGCTGCTGCTACAATGGCAGTTTATCAAGATTTAAGTGAGTTTGAGTGGTGATGTAGACGGCGCACGAGCAGTGGGACACAGCATCTCCGAGGTAAAGATGAAGTGGGGATTTTCCCGTACGACCATTTCCCGAGTGTACCGTGAATATCAGGAATCCGATAAAACATCAGATCTCCGACATTGCTGCGGTTGGAAAAAGATCCTACAAGAACGAGACTAACGACGACCGAAGAGAACTGTTCGACGTGACAGAAGTGCAGTCCTTCAGCAGATTGGTGCAGATTTCAGTGTTGGGCTATCAACAAGTGTCAGTGTGCAAACCATTCAACGAAACATCATCGATATGGGTTTCAGAAGCCGAAGGCCCACTCGTTTATCCTTGATGACTGCACGACACAAAGCTTTACGCCTCGCTTGGGGCCGTTAACACCGACATTCGACTCTTGATGAATGGAAACATGTTGCCTGGTCGGACGAGTCTCGTTTCAAGTTGTATCAAGCAGGTGGACATGTACGGGTGTGGAGACAACCTCATGAATCCAAAGACGCTGCATGTGATCAGGGGACTATTAAAGCTCGTGGAGGCTCTGCAATGAAGTGAGGTGTGTGCAGTTGGAGTGATATGGGACCCCTGATACGTCTAGATACGACTCTGACAGGTGACACGTACGTTAGCATGTTGTCTGGTCACCTGCGTCCATTCATGTCCATTGTGCATTCCGACGGACTTGGGCATATCCAGCAGGACAGTGCGACACCCCAAACGTCCAGAATTGCTACAGAGTGGCTCCAAGAACACTCTTCTGAGTTTAAATCCTTCCGCTGGCCACCAAACTCCCTAGATATGAAAATTATTGAGCATATCTGGGATGCCTTGCAACGTGCTGTTCGGAAGAAATCTCGACCCCTCGTACTCTTACGGATTTATGGACAACCCTGAAAGATTCATGATGTCAGTTCCCTCCGGCACTACTTCAGACACCAGTCGAGTCCATGCCACGCCGTGCTGCGGCACTTCTGCGTGCTCACGGGGGCCCTGTATGATATTAGGCACGTATACCAGTTTCTTTGGCTCTTCAGTGTAATACGGACGTGTGGTACTGTTAATTCCAGTTGAAACTCAATGTCTAATATTGTTTCTCCAGAATCACTTTATAGCGTGTAGCAATACTGGAAGTCAACATTTTGAGCACATAGTGTGACAGCCGTGGTAATAAACGCAAGGGCCGCACCTTAGTTACGTGTTTGCTTACGTTTGGTGTAACAGGGAAGACGTTTGTGGAAGCTCTTCTCCTGTCGGCGGGACAGAGGTTTGCGGGACATATTTCAGAGGCGATCGCAACGTCTCTGGAGGCTAACATGTGGGTTATGAGCAACAGCTGACACAACATCTATTTCTTGCGCTTCTCTCGGCGCAGGCGTGTCCTCAGCCACTGCCAAGCAATCCAGTGCATTTCCAACAATTTTTTTGTGTGTGGGGGAAGATCATTAAGTTTCCGTGCGAAGACCTTACCGTTCCAGAATCAGTATGCTAATCAGGAGAAATCGCCGTGAGCATTGAGGCACTCATCCGTCAGACGCATCAGCTTGAAGATATCCGTTTGGTAAAACATCGTGTCCTGTTGCGTGAAGAAGTTCATAACTTCTTCAGCAGATCCTCATCCAACAAAAAGCGTCGACCCTTCAAGGAGTTTTTTAAGGGAGCAAAGTCGTGATAATCGCGTGGAAGAGACCAGAACTATACGGTAGGTGCTCGAGTGTCTCCCAATTGAGTTGGCATAACTTCTACGTTACGATATGGAGACGTGTGCTATCATAAAGCAGGGCAGCATCCCTTGTCGCACCATTCATGCTGCCCCATACATATTCTTCATTCACCGATGGATGTCAACCGGTCTTTGTACTTCGGCTGCGAAGAGAAAAATAACAGCACGTTGGTCCTGATTGG
Source organism: Schistocerca serialis cubense (assembly GCF_023864345.2). Lineage (NCBI taxonomy): Eukaryota > Metazoa > Arthropoda > Insecta > Orthoptera > Acrididae > Schistocerca > Schistocerca serialis. The sequence continues at coordinate 345,522,171 of NC_064646.1, forward strand.
GTGTATTTAGTGGCGATGATGTTTGGTTTGCGGGGCGCCCAACTGCGCGGTCATCAGCGCCCATACAAAGTCCCAATTTTTAGACAGTCCAGTTTTTTACACAGTCCAATCTAGCCACTGTCACGAATGATAATGATGATGAAATGATGAAGACAACACAAACACCCAGTCCCCGGGCCGAGAAAATCCTCCACCCGGCCTGGAATCGAACCCGGGACCCCGTGATCCAGAGGCAGCAACGATAGCCACTAGACCACAAACTACGGACGACGTATTTGGTAATAAGGTAACCATAGTTCACGTTTCCACACTTACCGCGTGCATGTTGGAAAGACACGGATGCCACGCTAATCCCTTGGCTACATGTCGGTGCTTATATGCCCGCTACATTGCATATACGTCGCAGCAACGACCCAAACGGAAAATTTTTAATCGTTTCTTATAATTTTTAAAGATATCATCTTTACTGGTTAATTACATTCAGGATATCTTTCTACATACACCTCGACTGTGCTTGGCGATTTCATCCTGCATTCTCCTTGAAGCTGTAGCGCATCTAATTTCTGTTATTTATTTCGTCAATCTATGCAGCACTCGTACCATATAAATCACATAGTCTGAAATAAGAGTGCGTTACTCTCTGCTCCCACCCCTCCCTTTCGTATCGATATCTTGGCTGGTGTTTCACTCTCATCAGATAGAATATGTTTCTTCTTTGGATATGATGAAGTCACAGACTTCCATATGAGATGCATATCACTTTGATGTTCAAAACGTAGAAACCCTAGGTCCTAAATACTGTAAATTCTGCGGAACTGTTTATCAGAATTTAAATGGTGCTTTTCCACATCTCTTTCTCATAGTCTGGTCGTGCTGAAGTTATGACATTTGTAATGATTATTGATTTGAAGTTAATAGTCTGAATATTTAAATTCAAGTGAAAAATATTTACGTGAAGTTACTGCTTGGAAAGAACATAATCTCGTAAAGAATTGAAACGTTTGAGGTCGCGCGCTGTGAGACGAGTTAATCAATAGTGCGCAGTCAGATTATGGTTTTAATCAGTTTCAACACCTCAGCTGAACATTTCGCTTTTACTGGGGGTATATTTTTAGGCCGCTCTGGTGACAGCACTTGGCTCGAACTTAATAATCCGCGCGCGCCCAATATCGTGAAGGTGCTATGTTGAGCCTTTAGTCTACGAATATTTTAATGTTCACTTTGTAATCTCCCCCTTCTTTCTTTCTTCCATCTATTGTCCACATTAAACAATGCCCAATCCAAGTAGTTAATAAGCAGAGGCTTTTGTTGAGATTTGAGAGGAGTGAAGATTACAATAAACTTTCAAGTTTACTTAGCTTGTCATGTTGAGATGGCTCCAGTTCTTCTTGTCTAACAGCCTGATTTTTGAAGCTGAAACTCTATCAGGTCCTCACGGTTGATTTGAACTACATTAATTGGAAGATTGTCGTAGTAGAATTTTTTACGTAAATATATTTTCCACAGATTTTCTCACATTTTAGTATATCATACAGTATTTTGATTTTTACATTAAAAAAGCCGAAATTATATCTTTTGCACCTATTATACAAAAATACGTCCGATCACAGCGGAGGCAAGTTTACGACTCTCTTACTCCTCGGAAATAACAATATTCCAAATGGTTTACAATTTTTTTAACAAATAATTCCTACCAGTTTTCGTCACCTTATTAATTTCAATTATTATTTCATAAATGAATCCAGAAATAAACGTAGTAAACAGTACAGGATTGCGTAAATAACAACAGAAATTTTAAGAGCGCAAATAATTCGTAATTTCAAATGTTCCTAAAACAAGAAAAAAAAACAATTTTAACTGTACATTCAGAAGTAGTACTTTTCGATTATAACATCGAAACCAAAATATTTTGAAAAGTAATTCCTTTTCATAAACTTCAGCTTGAAATACGACATACTGTCTATAAAATTATATGAAATTAGAAAAGTGATACTGGCACTGACAACTACTGTTGAGGAGAAGTAATGCTAGGGGAGGGTGTCCCGTTACAACTTTCCCAGAGGCAGGTCGCCACAACACTAAAAACGCTGTTGCAGTCAAAGTGTCGGTAACAGCTGCGGATAACTTGCTTTCAATAAGAATGAAATAGTGTATAATGTCAAGCAATATTACGTACTATCAGAGGACTGGAATAAGACTTGCTTTCTCATGCGACACTATACTCGCAATAAAAAAATGTGCGCGTTCTTTGCATAACCCTTGCTTTAGCTACTACCTGCAAGGTGTTTCGTGATGTATGACTATAAGGCTGCGGTGACGGCCTGGTGTGGCCGGCGGCCCATCAGTAATGAGGCCGCTGTTTCTTATCGCGGCCTTTACACCGGAATTCGGACGGCGCCGCCTACCCCTTTCCCTTGACTAGAGCATTTCGGTACCGGCCGAGAACCACTAACGAGCTACCATCGTGAGCGCTTCTTGTCGCCGGAGGCAGTTTCACTCCGTGGCTTCTCGTACCATCTGCACGATTTGAGGGCGGCAGATCAGGCATGCCTGTTGCAGATTTTCCTTTCGGGGACAAAAATGTGCGAACTCTTCCCAATGCATACACTGCACATTCCTCGCCAACGAAGACGTTCACCAAGCTTAACGACCGCGATTCTCTCTAAAGGAAAACACCCAGGACAAGAAAGCACCTGACGCCAACGAGCGAGTTTCTTTCTTCCAGCAGTCATCTCAACATGAACATTCATGTTTTCACGGCGTATGACTTGCAGGAATTCAACACAGCTGGGTGTTTAATCTTTCGACAGTAAACTGTTCAGCCTTCTTCGGTGCGAACCATAAAGACTGGAGCACTTTAATTTCCATCTTTATGGCTCGCTCCGAAAATGGTTGAACAGTTTACAATCTAAATGTTAGAGACCAAAGTTTGATCATTGCTGAATTCTCACACTTTTATGGCCTAGGCCTATCGCTGCTAGTTTCAACGCATACTTTTTAATACAGCTGATTACATTGTAAATTTAACTTTTCCTATAGCTAATACACTACCGGCCATTAAAATTGCTACACCAAGAAGAAATGCAGATGATAAACGGGTATTCATTGGACAAATATATTATACTAGAACTGACATATGATTACATTTTCACGCAATTTGGGTGCATAGAGCCAGAGAAATCAGTATCTAGAACAATCACCTCTGGCAGTAATAACGGCCTTGATACGTCTGGGCATTGAGTCAAACAGAGGTTGGATGTGCGTGTGCAGGAACAGTTGCCCATGCAGCTTCAACACGATACCACAGTTCATCAAGAGTAGTGACTGGCGTATTGTGACGAGTCAGTTGCTCATCCACCAAGGACCAGACGTTTTCAATTGATGAGAGATCTGGAGAATGTGCTGGCCAGGGCAGCAGTCGAACATTTTCTGTATCCAGAAAGGCCCGTACAGGACCTGCAATATGCGGTCGTGCATTATCCTGCTGAAATGTAGGGTTTCGCAGGGATCGAATGAAGGGTAGAGCCTCGGGTCGTAACACATCTGAAATGTAGCGTCCACTGTTCAAAGTGCCGTCAATGCGAACAAGAGGTGACCGAGACGTGTAACCAATGGCACACCATACCATCACTCCGGGTGATACGCCAGTATGGCGATGACGAATACACGCTTCCAATGTGCGTTCACCGCGATGTCACCAAACACGGATGCGACCATCATGATGCTGTAAACAGAACCTGGATTCATCCGAAAAAATGACGTTTTGCCATTCGTGCACCCAGGTTCGTCGTTGAGTACACCATCGCAGGCGCTCCTGTCTGTGATGCAGCATCAAGGGTAACCGCAGCCATGGTCTCCGAGCTGATAGTCCATACTGCTGCAAACGTCGTCGAAATGTTCGCGCAGATGGTTGTTGTCTTGCAAACGTCCCCATCTGTTGACTCAGGGATCGAGACGTGGCTGCACGATCCGTTACAGTCATGCGGATAAGATACCTGTCATCTCGACTGCTAGTGATACGAGGCCGTTGGGATCCAGCACGGCGTTCCGTATTAGCCTCCTGAACCCACCGATTCCATAGTCTACTAACAGTCACTGGATCTCGACCAACGCGAGCAGCAATGTCGCGATACGATAAACCGCAATCGCGATAGACTACAATCCGACCTTCATCAAAGTCGGAAACGTGATGGTACGCATTTCTCCTCCTTACATGAGGCATCACAACAACGTTTCACCAGACAACGCCGGTCAACTGCTGTTTGTGTATGAGAAATCGGTTGGAAACTTTCCTCATGTCAGCACGTTGTAGGTGTCGCCACCGGCGCCAACCCTGTGTGAATGCTCTGAAAAGCTAATCATTTGCATATCACAGCATCCTCTTCCTGTAGGTTAAATTTCGCGCCTGTAGCACGTCATCTTCGTGGTGTAGCAATTTTAATGGCCAGTAGTGTAATTTAATCCTCAATAAATTCGATTGCGTGTGTGGCCTTGGCCTTGCTTGTAAGACTCCCGTTGAATCATAACGAATATGGCCAAAGAAACTTGAATAATTCTAATTTATCCTGTTATCTTTGTATTCATCCGTCGTCGTCTGGGGGATGATTATTTCATGTGAAGCATTCAGGTTGAAATATGGTGCCATTCTCCATAAACAGACTATGATTTCTAGCACACGAGCTTTTATTTCGTCACGTATCGTCTATTTGAATATAATGACACACCATTGCTAGCCTTAGCAAGTTCGCAAAAAGCCACAAATACTATCAGTAAAATACACGTACTTCTTCCTTCTACTGATTCTAGATCGCAGCTACAAATCGCACTAGCACATGGCTAGAACTCAGAAATGTTACTCTCTAACAATATAGTACGAGGGTTGGAACTTTAACAGTGGCAACTATTTATTTACAGCTCGTACAAAATAGATACATGTTTCAAAGTTTTACTGGCCTTCAAAGTAGTCACCAGCATTGTGTATAACCCGTTGCCAGCGATGTGAAAATCGTAGGATACTCTTAGCAGTGCCAGTTGTGTTGACAGTTCGAGCGGCGCGGTCTATTGCCCGACGAATTTGTAGCAGTTCTGAAGCGAATGCCGTGAAGTGTTTCCTTCAGTTTAGAAATCGAGTTGAATTTACGAGGGCTTAGGTCAGGGGAGTGCAGTAGGTGGTATAGCACTTAGCAGCCCCATCAGTCGAACAAATCAGTAACAGCTTGCACTGTACGTGCTTGAGCATTGTCCTGCAAAATGTTGGACAGGTTCTGCAGAAAGTGTCATCACTTCTGTCTGTATGCTGTTCATTTTTGGATCAGAACGTACCGCCAGCTTAGAGATAGCAGTGATGACAGTTTCTTTCACTTTGCAGGACAATGCTCAAGCACGTACAGTGCAAGCTGTTACTGATTTGTTTGACTGATGGGGCTGGTAGGTGCTATACTTCCTACTGCTCTCACCTGACTTAAGCCCTCGTGAGTTCAACTCGATTTCTACACTGAAGGAAACACTTATTGGCATTCGCTTCAGAACTGCTACAAATTCGTAGGGCAATAGACCGCGCCGCTTGAACTGTTAACACAACTGGCACTGCTAACAGTATCCTACGACTTCCACATCGCTGGCAACGGGTTATACGCAATGCTAGTGACTACGTTGAAGGTCACTAATACTTTGAAACACGTATCTAATTTGTACGAACTGTAAATAAATAGTTGCCGCTATCAAAGTTCCAACCTTCGTGTTTTACATTTAATCATCTTCAAAAACAATTTCCTTACAATAACAATTATTTTTACAACGTAGTCTTTATGCATACTGATCAGCCACAACATTATGACGACTTACCTAATAGCCGGTGTGTCCACGGATAACAGCGGCGACGCGTCGTGGCATCGAAGCAATGAGTCCTTGGTAGGTACGCTGGAGGGAGTTGGCGCCACATCTGCACACACAAGTCTCCTAATTCCCGTAAATCACAGGGGCGCTGGCGATGAGCTCTGACGCCACGTTCAATCACGTCCCAGATGCATTCGATCGGGTTCAGAACTGGCGAGTTGGGGGGAGCCAGCACATCAATTGGAACACGCCACTGTGTTCCTCGAACCACTTCATAAAACTACTGGCCTCATGACATGGCACATTGTCTTGTTGAAAACTGGCACTACCGTCGGGAAACATGATCGTCATAGAGGGGTGTACGTGGTCTGCAATCAGTGCACGATGCTCCTTGGTGGTCATGGTGTCTTGCACGAGCTCCACTGGACTCATGGATGCCCACATGAATGTTCCCCAGAGCATAATTGAGCCGCCGTCAATCTATCTCCGAACCGCAGTACAAGTTTCAAGGAGCTATTCCCCCGGAAGACGACTGATTCGCGCCCTCCCAAAGGCGTGATGAAGAAGGTATCGGGATTCACCGGACCATGCAACGCTCTGCCATTGCGCCTCTGTCCAGTGCCCATTTCAGTCGAAGTTGCCGATGCCACGGTGCTAACATTGGCGCACGCATGGCTCGTCTGCTGCATTAGGAGTGTTCGGTGCACTGTCTACATCTACATCTACATTTATACTCCGCAAGCCACCAAACGGTGTATGGCGGAGGGCACTTTACGTGCCACTGTCATTACCTCCCTTTCCTGTTCCAGCCGCGTATGGTTCGCGGGAAGAACGACTGTCTGAAAGCCTCCGTGCCCGCTCTAATCTCTCTAATTTTGCATTCGTGATCTCCACGGGAGGTATAAGTAGGGGGAAGCAATATATTCGATACCTCATCCAGAAACGCACCCTCTCGAAACCTGGCGAGCAAGCTACACCGCTATGCAGAGCGCCTCTCTTGCAGAGTCTGCCACTTGAGTTTATTAAACATCTCCGTAACGCTATCACGGTTACCAAATAACCCTGTGACGAAACGTGCCGCTCTTCTTTGGATCTTCTCTATCTCCTCCGTCAAACCGATCTGGTACGGATCCCACACTGATGAGCAATACTCAAGTATAGGTCGAACGAGTGTTTTGTAAGCCACCTCCTTTGTTGATGGACTACATTTTCTAAGCACTCTCCCAATGAATCTCAACCTGGTACCCGCCTTACCAACAATTAATTTTATATGATCATTCCACTTCAAATCGTTCCGCACGCATACTCCCAGATATTTTACAGAAGTAACTGCTACCAGTGTTTGTTCCGCTGTCATATAATCATACAATAAGGGATCCTTCTTTCTATGTATTCGAAATACATTACATTTGTCTATGTTAAGGGTCAGTTGCCACTCCCTGCACCATGTGCCTATCCGCTGCAGATCTTCCTGCATTTCGCTACAATTTTCTAATGCTGCAACTTCTCTGTATACTACAGCATCATCCGCGAAAAGGCGCATGGGACTTCCGACACTATCTACTGTGTGTTCAGACACGCTTGTACTCTGCCCATCATTAAAGTCTGATGGTAGCTCCGCCACTGTTCGCCGCCTATCCTGTTCTACCACGTCCGAAATCTGTAATGAAAGGTGGCCGCTGAACCCCATGACGACTGGACGCGATTTACCTTGGTTTCGCCACGTGTTGAAGACACTCACCACAGCACTCCTCGAACACCCGACAATTATGCAGTTTCCGAAATGCTCGAACCGAGCGTCTGGGCCATCACAATCTGTTCTCGGTCACATTGACAGTTCACGCGCCTTCCCCATTCTACACACCGGCAGCTCGCTCACTGTATGGACCGTGCGGGTGTCTAGCAGTCATTCCTCGCCAACTCTCGCTGCTATCGCTTCGACAGGTTTATATTGATGGTAGGTCGGTGGTCATAATATTCTGGCTGATCGTGTATAAAAACAACGGTGATAAAGCTATTTAATGCTATTTTATCGAAATACAGGGTTCTGAAAAATATGGCAACGTGACAACGAAGAACTAATTTTTGAACAATGCACGCTTTTAAATACAAATATTGAACTAATCATAGTGAGCCGTGGCGAGCTGGCGTCAGTGCTATTTTGTTCATGTATCGTTGAAATCGATTGTGGTTGAGCTATCATCGCCTTTCGCGTCTCTTATCTTCCGGGTTGGGGGCGAAGGGACGGGGTTGTGAGCCTTCGACGGGTAACCCTCGAGATCTCGTGACATTCGCTGGGAGACGAGTGTCAACGGCTGCCGAACGAGCGTGGTGACCGTTATATGTTGTGGTATGAAATTGGTCGGGCGTTCTGGCGACATGGGTAGCTTGGAGATACAAGTTCTGTGACTTCGCTGGGAAGAAAATTTGAAGTGAAGCGGTGAAGCCGTGGAACCCGCTACTTGGTGTTGTGTACGTGATATGAAGTAAGTGGTCGTAATTGTGTTTTTCTGACCGACGCACTCAGAGGCATTTAAATGTTATTATTATGGTGAGACTTTCATAGTCGAACTGTAAGATGGTTTGGAAGAGTTCAGTTGGCCTAGTTAAATGGTGGCCGTTATTTGATAGTTTTCTCAGAAGTTTTACTAGTGCTCTGTGTTTCTTGTAATTAAATGATTTTATGTTGGCGTTTTTAAAGCCTGCTCTCTATTAATACAGTTCTCCATGCTTAAGGTCAAGCCATGCTTAAGGTCAAAGTTGCGAATTTGTCAGCAGTGTAACGTGCTCCTTTATATGCTTACCCATATATTGAGTCAAAGGTTTGCCGCATGTTTCTATGTTTCAGAGTTATTGGAATGTCTTTGTGATTCATGCAAAAAACTTTGATTGTGCCAGTGCCTTGGTGGGGAGTGAAATGTCGTCCGAGGTCTAGGCCTGGCAGTGTTTAAGAACCTGGCCACTACCGGGAGTTGTTCACACACCGCCTTCAAAAGTTTACTATTTCCCTTCCTTCTGCCAAGACGGGTTAAGCTGGTAGACATATAAATATATATTGTATGTAACCTGTTCTTTTACGAACCTGTTTCCTTAAATATTAGCGACTAGCGACTGGCTAAAGTTTAAATTGTATAGCATCTGCTGAGTTCCTTGCACAGCTGTTTCTGGTAGTCTTCTATAAACACGTCTGAGCACGTGAACATTCATTTTTAAAGATCAGTGTTTCTGCTGTAGTTGCTAGCTGTTTTCGTTATATGTATTTTGAGGGAAATCCTATTTGGGAGTTTGAATCTGAAGTTTGTCAGTAATTCTATTTTCTTAAGAAGAGAGAATAAAGCAAGGGGTATTAGTGCCCGGCAACGTTAAGTTTGTAATTGACTTTTTAACAAGTGCTTCGTTAACTGATTGCAATAGTAAGTTTACAAGGGTATTTTAGTGAAGAATGTTAAGTGTGGCCATCTTAATGTAATAACTGGTTTTAAGAAGTTTGATGAAGTGGCTATGTGAAGTAATTGATAAGATGCTTAAGATTTCTATAAATGCTTGGCACATTAAGTTTTTTATAGCTTCTCTTAAGGGACTGTTTATTTGAGTACTGAGTACGTTGGGTCTAGCTGTATTTGCAAAGCTTTATCTATTGGCTCAACCACAATTTGTAATTGTCAAATTCCTTGAAAAGCGTAATGTCAATAAACTATCTTAATTATAGATTCTGACTACCAACCAAGATTGCATCCCGCTTCCTCTTGTATGGTATCTAGGGTATGGTGGGTAACCGTGGTACGACAAGGGAACCACGCACCACATAATAACGAAATATAATCTCTATATGCAAGAATGTGCAAAACTTAAGGACGAAAGAAACTTTCCCATGATGCGTCACTTCCAAGTTCGATGAAACTTGTGCCATACAGTGAATCAACTGCAACAGTACAGTACAAATGGTAACTGAAAAAAGTATGCTGTGAGACGAACAGAAATGATACTTTAATTCAAAGAAAATAATTATGTATACTTAAATCACCACGATTTATGATGGTGTGCTAGACAATACAAAAGTCGAGACATGGGCCATAATATAGTGTGTGATCACCACGGACGCAACACGTACTCCCCCGCTGGCCACAAGGTTGGTTGGGAGTTCGTGTGGTAGGGCGTCCCGGTCGACAACTGCTGGATGGTCGATAGTGCACGTGGACGCCCTGCAACGCGTCTCGTCAACGCATCCCACACGTACTCCATTGGGGTTAAGTGGGGTGAATGGCCAGGCTAGTGCATTCGCCGACTATCCTTTCGTTTCAAGTATTCCTCCATGTGCACTGTTCAATGCAGTCGAGCACTGACATCCATAAAAATGAAGTCCGGACCGAGGCACCCTGAAAAGAGGCGTGTGGAGAAGGGATGCAGTGCCGCAGTAACGTTGGTCGATGACTGTACCGTGTTCAAAGATCTGGATATCAGTACACCCATACAACTTTTGGTCTCCATACACCATAACACCTGGACCACCAAAACGATGATGTTGGATAATGTATTTACACTACTGGACATTAAAATTGCTACACCAAGAAGAAATGCAGATGATAAACGGGTTTTCATTGGACAAGCATATTATACTATAACTCACATGTGATTACATTTTCACGCAATTTAGGTGCATAGATCCTGAGAAATCAGTACCCAGAACAACCACCTCTCGCCGTAATAACGGCCTTGATACGCCTGAGCATTGAGTCAAACAGAGCTTGGATGGCGTGTATAGGTACAGCTGCCCATGCAGCTTCAATACGATACCACAGTTCATCAAGAGTAGTGACTGGCATATTGTGACGAGCCAGTTGCTCGGCCACCATTGACCAGACGTTTTCAATTGGTGAGAGATTTGGAGAATGTGCTGGCCAGGGCAGCAGTCGAACATTTTCTGTATCCAGAAAGGCCCGTACAGGACCTGCAACATGCGGTCGTGCATTATCCTGCTGAAATGTAGGGTTTCGCAGGGATCGAATGAAGGGTAGAGCCACGGGTCGTAACACATCTGAAATGTAACGTCCACTGTTCAAAGTGCCGTCAATGCGAACAAGAGGTGACCGAGATGTGTAACCAATGGCACCCCATACCATCACGCCAGGTGATACGCCAGTATGGCGATGACGAATATACGCTTCCAATGTGCGTTCACCGCGATGTCGCCAAACGCGGATGCGAGCATCATGATGCTGTAAACAGAACCTGGATTCATCCGAAAAAAATGACGTTTTGCCATTCGTGCATACAGGTTCGTTGTTGAGCACACCATCGCAGGCGCTCCTGTCTGTGATGCAGCGTCAAGGGTAACCGCATCCATCGTCTTCGAGCTGATAGTCCATGCTGCTGCAAACGTCGAACTGTTCGTGCAGATGGTTGTTGTCTTGCAAACGTCCCCATCTGTTGACTCAGGGATCAAGACGTGGCTGCACGATCCGTTACAGCCATGCGGATAAGATACCTGTCATCTCGACTGCTAGTGATACGAGGCCGTTGGGATCCAGCACGGCGTTCCGTGTTACCCTCCTGAACCCACCGATTCCATATTCTGCTAACAGTCATTGGATCTCGACCAACGCGAGCAGCAGTGTCGCGATACGATAAACTGCAATCGCGATAGGCTACAATCCGACCTTTATCAAAGTCGGAAACGTGATGGTACGCATTTCTCCTTCTTACACGAGGCATCACAACAACGTTTCACCAGGCAACGCCGGTCAACTGCTCTTTGTGTATGAGAAATCGGGTGGAAACTTTCCTCGTGTCAGCACTTTGTAGGTGTCGTCACCGGCGCAAACCTAGTGTGAATGATCTAAAAAGCTGATCATTTGCATATCACGGCATCTTCTTCCAGTTGGTTAAATTTCGCGCCTGTAGCACGTCATCTTCGTGGTGTAGCAATTTTAATGGCCAGTAGTGTATTACGTGTCCCCACCTCTCGCCGCATGAGGACACGTCCAGCATTGGCGAACATCGATCATATGAACGAACCAGATTCTTTTATATTTCTCGTAACTCATTTCCTTTATTCAGATCGACTGCCGGTTTCACAGACGTTTCATTTTTTATGTCTGGAGCATGTAACGTCGACACTAGCTATCGCGTGTGCTACCAACTGTCTTCGTACGTTTCTTTTGAAGTAATAGGTTATGAACATATTTTTGTGCGTTTGTTGATCAACGCTTTCAGTTTTTTTCTCTTGTATTTCGTAATAACATTTTTAGAAATGTATTTTTCTTAGTTGCTACTACGTAATGCGAATTTCATTTACCTCTACATCTACATATACCTACATCTCCATCAACATCTACATCTCTATCACTACTGTCCGCAGCTCATGCTCTCGCGGTCGCGGTCTCGCTTCCCAAGCACAGGGTCCCGGGTTCGATTCCCGGCGGGATCAAGGATTTTCACCTGCCTCGAGATGACAGGGTGTTTATGTTGACCTCATCATTTCATCATCATTCATGAAAGTGGCGAGTTTGGAATGAGCAAAGGGTGGGCAATTGTACGGGCGCTGATAACCGCGTGGTTGAGCGCCCCACAAACCAAACACCATCATCATCTATCACTATTCTGCATCCCACATCGAAGTGCTGTGCGAGGAGTTCACACAGCCACCGTGAGATTATTTCTCGACCTCCCCACTCTCGGATAGTCTCCTGGGAACAATGAACACCTAATTGTTTCCATGCTAGCTCTGATTTTTCTTATTGTATTACATTTCTCCCCATGTAAGCAAGAGTCAACAAAATATTTTCGAATTCGGAGGAGAAAGTTGATGACTGAAACTTTGTGAAAAGATCTATCCGGAACGTAAAATTGTTTTAATGATTGTCACGCCAGCTCTCGATCATATTCGTACAATGACTCTCCTATTTCTGAATAACACAAAACGAACTGACTTTCTTTCGACTTTTTCGATGTCCTCCGTAATCCCATCTGATGAGGATCCCTCGTCACGCGGTGGTACTGCAGAAGAGAACGGAAAAGCTTAGTTGTGGTTAAGTTCCCGTGGGACTTAACTACTGAGTTCATCGGCCCCTAGGCTTACACACTATTTACTCTAACTTAATCTAAGGACAACACATACACCCGCGCCCCAGGGAGGACTGGAACCTCCGACGGGGGGAGTCAGGAAAAGCTTAGCGTAGGCAGTCTCTTTAGTAGATCTCTTCTTCCTTCTAAGTATCCTGTCAATAAAACACAGTTCTTATTCGCCTTCCTCAATTTTAAGTTGCTTATAATTGTAAAACCGAGATATTTGGTTGAGTCAACAACCTTTAAATTTGTACCATTCGTCGCGTAAACTGTATATAGCGTCTTTCATTCATCTTTGTATCTGTGAAAGACGGATAGAAAATTCCGAATTACAGTGGCACGGACTGAGGACGGAAATCAAGTGGACATAAACCGTAGCTCTTGCCATCAGCTATCCGCGCGTTCTGTCTTCCTCAAGGAGTTACTCTAAAGCAACATTCTGGTTTAAACAGTATAGCGCATGACTTTACTGCAACATTGCTGTTTGCGGAATAAACAACGCATATGCGTGCCTAAAGCAAATTTTACGATGTAAGAACGTTCCAATCTGTCGTGATGACGTGGCCACTGCAAGGCGCAGTCGCGTTTAAAATACAGCGTGTATCAAAGAGAATCATCCGATTTCGCACGTCTGTATTTCTGGAACTAATAAACATATAAAATAAATTGTTTTTAGTGAACGAGACACTCAAAAAGCTTTTTTTTTCATACCTTCTCAAGCAGAAATGAAATGTGAATGTTCCGTCTTATGTTAAATACGCGATGCGGCTGTACAATCCTGCACAGGAAGAATGTCATGAACTTTCGTAGACTAGTAGCGTCTGAGCGCTCATGACGGTAGCTGAAGCCTCTGGTGGAGCAGTAGCCTCGTCTCTGGATTCTTCTGCTCATCTCAGTCCAGTTTTCTTTAGTTTGGCATAATGAAAATAGAATTCTGTAACTTTAATTAGTTGACTCATCAATTGTTAAATAATCTTTCAGTCATCTATTTGTGAACCTTAGAATATACATCTTTCCGTAATATTATTTCAGCTACTTTTGATGATAATGACTGCACGTGTTAGCTCCTACTCATTTTCTGACGTGTTGCTGTTTGTTATAGAACGTATTATTGTTCCCATGGCCTATATTGTGCGTAGGAATCCGCATTAGAAATAAAATTACTCACTAATGATTAAGAGAGGTCTTAAAATGAATTATAACCACAATTACCTTCTACAAAATGTTTTGGTGATCTGCGTATCACAAAAATAAAGCATAATTGTTGTTACAGCCTGAAAATTAACCCGGTTTACTACAATCATTCAGATCACATCCTTTGCAGTATCCACGTTAAAAAAAAAGTAACAGCTTGTGATGTATCTATCTGAAAAGGTTTCCGCCCACTTGCTTACACTTATTATCTTCGTAGCATGTGTATTACCACAACGTTGTAATTCACAAGACTACAATTTCCGATATATCTCTCTTTGCACAGTAAGTCAGCATTGTACTCTGTGTGTTTTATGTCCATTTTTTGGACCACTTGTCTGTAAGTGTTTTTTTTTAGAGCTGTGAAGTGGAACAAATTTCAACTCCATGAGGCTTCCTGCATTGCTAATGCATTTTTCGTTAATTTTGATTTATATTTCGTTCGTTTCTATGATCTTCCCTACATATTGTGCTTGATTGTTTTGATGCACATATAATTATGGCATTTATGCATCTTTCACAAGTCTGTGTACAAAGTTCAAGCTATAATGGTGTTTCAATAATATGATGTGATCCACTATTATAATTTCAGTGTTCTCCCTGTTCTTAGAGTCATTGTGATGGTGGTCTTAGACATAAACCAGTTGTATTCAAGTACAGAATCATTCAGCAGTGTCTCATGTATTTATCCGCATAAACGGTCCAACGACTTTAATGTGAACATCACCCATGTTCGACGTCAACGTGCAGTAACCACTCACAGATGGCAGGTGGCAACACCAGCAGTGGAGGCTACGTAAAGCGTCTGAGTGGGGGGAGTGGTGGATTCAGGGGCGATGGGTCCGGAAACAGTGTAGTCATTTCGTGTAATAAGGAAACGGAGCGATTTATCTGACGTACAAAAGGGCATGACTATTGGCTTTCGGCCCAAGGGTGGAAGCATTTGTATACATCTAAGTTTGCCGGCCGTTGTGGCCGAGCGGTTCTAGGTGCTTCAGTCTGGAACTGCGCGACCGCTACGGTCGCAGGTTCGAATCCTGCCTCGGGCATGGACGTGTGTGATGTCCTTAGGTTGGTTAGGTTTAAGTAGTTCTAATTTATAGGGGACCAATGACCTCAGATGTTAAGTCCCATAGTGCTCAGAGCCATTTGAATCATTTGAACATCTAAGTTAGGAAACTATTCGCGTGGCGCTGTGGTTAAAGTATACCGTACATGGCAAAATGGTGCTATTCAAAACCAACAAAGAAGTAACTGTGATGCACCACATGCTATAGATGACAGGGGTGAACGAACGATGTGTATGGTTGAACAGACTTGCAACTGTTGAGCATTTGAACCAAAAGGCTACCAATAGTGTCTCGTCAAGGAGTGTTCAGCGAACTTTGCTGCGTATGGGCCTCCCCAGCAGGTGCCTGGTTTACTCTCCCATACTGGCTGCTATTCATCGGTAGCGAAGGCTGGCATTTGCACTCCAGTACCGCAAATGGACGTCCACCGATAGCGACAGGTGGCCTTTTCCAATGAAACCAAGGTTAATGCTCCATCGGTGTGAAACGTCGGGACGCAAACATCCTGTAGCAATCGTCGAAAGGGTCCAGGCCGGAGATGGAGCATTTTGCTCTGGGGAATTTATTCGTGGTATTCCTTGGGCCATCTCATTCAGGAAGGCACAACCGATAAACAAAAGTATCCATCTGTCCTCGAGGACCATGTTCTCTCCCTGTGGCCGAGCGGTTCTAGGCGCTTCAGTCTGGAACCGCGCTGCTGCTTCGGTCGCAGGTTCGAATCCTGCCTCAGGCATGGATGAGTGTGATGTCCTTAGGTTAGTTAGGTTTAAGTAGTTCTATGTCTAGGGGACTGATGACCTCAGGTGTTAAGTCCCATAGCGCTTGGAACCATTTGAACCATTTTGAACCATGTTCACGCGCATGTGTATTTTGATTTTCCTCGGCGCGATGGTATCTACCAGCAGGACAATGCAACGTGTCGCACAGCTCGCAGTGGACGTGCGTGGTTCGAAGAGTACCTGAAGGAGTTATGAGTTAACCGTACTCCTCTGGCCACCAAAGCTGTGAAACCTCCTCGATCGGGATGTTCGCGACACCCTCAACCGGTAATCCGAGGGCAGCATGGCTTCACAACCTTTCCGAAATCTTCCAGAAGCTCACTGACTCTTCCTGCTCGCCACGCTGCAAAAGGTGGTTATTCAGGGATTTGAAAGGTGCCTACATTAATGTGACCAGGTTATTGTGTAATTCTGTGCTGCGGTTCCACTTTATATTACAGAAACCATGTGCCGTAAGAGCCACACATAGCTTACGGCGATACTCTACATCCGTAGTAACGACTGCGGTTTATATAGAGTTAGGTGGTAAAACGATATAATTGCTGTCAGCACTTTCACTACTAATAATGGGAACACGTATTATGTTCGAGTATAATGACTTTTTTGGAGACTAGAAATTTACTCTGTAGGAATCAGCATGGGTTTCGAAAAAGACGATCGTGTGAAACCCAGCTCACGCTATTGGTCCACGAGACTCAGAGGGCCATAGACACGGGTTCACAGGTAGATGCTGTGTTTCTTGA
The DNA here is from genome assembly GCF_023864345.2 of Schistocerca serialis cubense. Taxonomy (NCBI): domain Eukaryota; kingdom Metazoa; phylum Arthropoda; class Insecta; order Orthoptera; family Acrididae; genus Schistocerca; species Schistocerca serialis. The sequence continues at coordinate 345,538,854 of NC_064646.1, forward strand.
CTTCCGCAAGGTGTTTGATACAATTCCTCACAGTTGTTTAATGAACAAAGTAAGAGCATAAGGACTATCAGACCAATTGTGTGATTGGATTGAAGAGTTCCTAGACAACAGAACGCAGCATATCATTCTCAATGGACAGAAGTCTTCCGAAGTAAGAGTGATTTCAGGTGTGCCGCAGGGGAGTGTTGTAGGACTGTTGCTATTCACAATATACATAAATGACCTTGTGGATAACATCGGAAGTTCACCGAGGCAACTGGAAGCAGTTAATTCCATAAATTATCTGTGCCTAGGCATTACGAGTGGTTTAAAATGGAATGATCGTATAAAGCTGATCGTCGGTAAAGCAGATGCCGGACTGAGATTCATTGGAAGAATCCTAAGGAAATGCAATCCGAAAACAAAGGAAGTAGGTTACAGTATAATTGTTCGCCCACTGCTTGAATATTGCTCAGCAGTGTGGGATCCGTACCAGATAGGGTTGATAGAAGAGATAGAGAAGATCCAACGGAGAGCAGCGCGCTTCGTTACAGGGTCATTTAGTAATCGCGAAAGCGTTACGGAGATGACAGATAAACTCCAGTGGAAGTCTTTGCAGGAGAGACGCTCAGGAGCTCGGTACGGGCTTTTGTTGAAGTTTCGAGAACATAACTTCACCGAGGAGTCAAGCAGTATATTGCTCCCTCCTATGTATATCTCGCGAAGAGACCATGAGGATAAAATCAGAGAGATTAGAGCCCACACAGAGGCATACCGACAATCTTTCTTTCCACGAACAATACGAGACTGGAATAGAAGGAAGAACCGATAGAGGTACTCAAAGTACCCTCCACCACACACCGTCACGTGGCTTGCGGAGTATGGATGTAGATGTAGATGTAGAATAATCAAGCGAGGTGGTGCATAGATAAGACACTGGCTGCACTTACATATGGCACTTGTGGATGGCGGGGGAAGGGGGGGGGGGACAGTGGTTCAGACCATCGTCCACCTATAGAGATTTTCGGTTTCTGCGGTTCCCACAAATAGCTTCACGAAAACGCCGGGATGGTTCCGTCGAAGAATGCAATGCCGATGTGCTTCCTTGTCCGTCCCGAATGAACTAGGCGTCGACTGGACGACGAACCCTATTCTTACTCCCTTTCTTCTTAATAGTAGCGTTCGTTCCACGCTGCATGTGAAGCCCTTGACGGCTACTTCCTCTAGCGCGATTTCGGCGAAAGAAATGCTTCCCAGTGTTGAAGAAATGTTCGTAGCGGAGTCCCCTCGGCGCGATGCGTCGTCTTCGGCGAGGAATGGTAAGTGGTTCTCTTTTTAGAGACATTCATTCATGGATTGATCCCTCCGGGGCAGGGAGGGCAGGTAGACGTGAGCACAAAGGGTGTCGGCCCTGATTTATTGCTGGGCTGCAAACACTCAGCCTGGCGCGTCCCGTCCGGCCCTCGAGCCCTTCTGGGGCGCTTGACCGTACAGAGAGAGGGCCAGCTGCGCCCTCAGAGCGACTGCCCCACCTGCAAGCATTGTTTCTGCCGCAGCGGCCGCGCGACCCTTCTAAAAAAGGGCCGGCGAATGCGCTGTCATCGTCTGCGTCATTAGTGTCACTCCGCACTCTGTCCTTCAGTTTTTCTCAGGCTTCCCCTTCTACGTTCTTTGTACAGCGCTTGGCAATCGCTGGGAAACTAACTCAGTACTGTCTTTAATGTATGGTCAGGCACTGCTTCTAATAGTGTTGCATGTGAGTAGAGCAGTTACGTGTCAAATGTATGAAAAAAATGGTCTGGATCATTAGATGGCTCTGAGCACTATGCGAATTAACTTCTGAGGTCATCAGTCGCCTAGAACTTAGAACTAATTAAACCTAACTAACCTAAGGAATCACACACATCCATGCCCGAGGCAGGATTCGAACCTGCAACCGTAGCGGTCGCTCGGCTCCAGACTGTAGCGCCTAGAACCGCACGGCCACTACGACCGGCGCTGGATCATTAGAGACATGACAAAGTGTCAATGAGTCACTATAAAACGCTAATGAAGATAGTTTTGAAAATAATAGATTTGGAAAGGACATAAAGGAGATGACTCATAAATTTTCGGTCACGTAAAAGCATAACCTGAGTTTCCTCGCCGGCTTCCGTGGCCGAGCGGTTCTAGGCGCTCCTGTCCGGAACTGCGCGACTGCTTCGGTCGCAGGTTCGAATCCTGCCCCAAGTATGGATGTGTGTGATGTCCTTAGGTTAGTTAGGTTTAAGTAGTTCTAAGTTCTAGGGGACTGATGACCTCAGATGTTAAGTCCTATACTGCTCAGAGCCATTTGAACCATTTTGAGTTTCCTCGTGCAGGGTCGCGATGGGACGCAAGGCAGTGAACACATCGTTACTTTAAATGTTCAGAAATGTACAACTGTGCTCATCACAAAACGGAAAAAGAAGACACAGTGTCCTGTGACTATACGAATGAGTCACAACTGCAATCATACAAATATCTGAGTGTAATAATTTGCAGCGATCACATAGCCTCAGTTATAGGTAAAGTTGCGCTCTACTAAAATTGCGGTTCGGTAGTTTTGGTACGTTACGTAAATGGCGTAGTAAATAGTAGGCTTACCAGTAGTACTGGTAGCATTGGTAGGACAAGAAACATAGATGAATGCGTAAGATAGAAAATGGGAGCTGCCGATTTCTCTTCGTTTTTTTGGTTGGTTGTTTTCCACATAATTAGAACTGCTCATCGCTCAGCCTTAGTCCATTGTGTGTTTTATATCCTTACAGCATATGAAGTGCATTTTATAAGTAAAAAAAATTAGTTGATCCTGTAATTTGTGCGTTTTTATGCAACCAAAGCAATTACTTTTGATGCAAATACGGCACAGATGTACAAACACTTTGTACTGAATAGATAGTTTTTCATCATGATCGGAAGCAAGTTTCCTGTTGTTAGTGATAAATGCGACACCTGTTAATCAATAGCAAATGGTTCAAATGTTTCTGAGCACTATGGGACTTAACGTCTGAGGTCATCAGTCCCCTAGAACTTAGAACTACTTAAACCTAACTAACCTAAGGACATCACACACATCCATGCCCGAGGCAGGATTCGAACCTGCGACCGTAGCAGTCGCGCGGTTCCGGACTGAAGCGCCTAGAACCGCTCGGTCACAGCGACCGGCTTTATCAATAACAGAAACATGTTTTGTAGAAGTTCGACTAATTATTGATGCGATGTCTGATATATTTTTGTTTTGCGGTTTTTTAAATTTACTTTTTTGTTGAAGAATTAGCGTTTTTAGCGCTATTTGATAAACCTGTATAATTAACTTTATTTGTACTACACCGTCCTAATGTTTCACATTACAAATAAAAAAAATTTCTAATAAAACCTGAATTAAACATTGACACGTTCAACTTCGCTATACATACTATTTATTTTTAAGTAATATACCGAGGGATAACTATGTAGAACAAAAATTTTCCGTGGATTACGCGGCCCTTATATATATATTCATTCAGTTTCTTGATGTTTACTGCTCCCCGTTTATAAGAGAAACTAATAAGACATTGATCACATATATAAAGAAAGTGATCGTTATGAGATAAAGCCCAACATATGTACAGGCACACCATATGTACAGGCAATACGAGTACGCCCTTAACTCACCAAAACTACTAGGGAAACTATTATAGTCTACTTTTCTTACGATAGTCTACAGTAGCTATGGTAGCTTTACAACTCTAGTCGTAGGTAAAGCTACTGGCAGACTTAGGTTCATTGCTAGGATTCTAAATATTCATGCAATCCATTCTACAATATTGCTCCAGTTTGTGTGACTAACAAGGAATGCTGAACATATACAAGGAAGGGCAGTGTGAATGCTCACAGGTTTAATAAAATAATACATTATCCGTCATAGACTGTGTTGTGCTTTATTAAAATCGTGCTATCAGCTAATTTCGGCTGTGAGCATTATCAAGCATATTTACTATGTCATGTACAGGGTGTACATAAAGTCTGGTAACACTTTCAATTATTTACTGCACAAGAACTAAACATTGTACAGATGTCATACATATTGCATTTTGAAGATAAACTCTGAAAGTTTTTTCACAAACATTTGATATGCGAACCATGAGTGACCCGGCCGACGTCAATACGGTAATCGAATTCTTCCCACACCCGTCCCAGCACGGCATCGTCGACTGTGGCAGTCGCTTCCCGTATTCTCTCCCGGAGCTCTGCTACATCACGTGGCAAAGGCGGTACGTACACCAGAACTTTAAAGTGTCCACACACAAAAAAAAAGGCACACGGAGTGAGATCTGGAGATCGGGGAGGCCATTTCATGAAACAGCTCGCTCCGCACATGAGCTCGCCATGTTTGCGACTAGCCCTGACTATCGCCAAATTACCAAACTATGCTGTGGCGGTATGCATGGAAAAAAAAAACTTGTCAGAGTTTCTCCTCAAAATGACATATGTATGATATCTGTACAATCTTTGGTTCTTCAAAGTGTTCCCGGACTTTATGTACACTCGGTATTATATGTCTTGCTCACAAAATTCTTTTATGTCACATACATAAAACCAGAAGTCGTGCTTCATACGTTGCGATGGAACATGACTTCTGGTTTTATGTATGTGACATAAAAGAATGTTATGAGCACAATATATAAAACATGACATAGCAAATGCGCTTAATAATATGGTTCAAATGGCTCTGAGCACTATGGGACTTAACATCTATGGTCATCAGTCCCCTAGAACTACTTAAACCTAACTAACCTAAGGACAGCACACAACACCCAGCCATCACGAGGCAGAGAAAATCCCTGATCCCGCTGGGAATCGAACCCGGGAACCCGGGCGTGGGAAGCGAGAACGCTACCGCACGACCACGTGATGCGGGCGCGCTTAATAATAGCTCACTGCCGAAATTAGCTAGTAGCATTATTTTAATAAAGCACAATATAGCCTACAGCGGGTAATGTATTCTTTTATTAAACACTTAGAGGTTGTGGATCCACACGGATGCAAACTCTTGGTCACAGGTTTGTTTGACCGATGGCTGAGCGTAACGGAGACCGTGAAAAAACTAAACTGGCAAGTGACTGATGACAGACACACACTGTCATCTTGAAGCCTTCTTACAATCTTTCAAGAACGAGGTTCATCTGATGAACCTAGGAATATACTGCAACCCACGGCCGTTGGCAAGAGGGCCGGGGGGATGGGGTATGAAGTGCGGCAAGAGGGGCGCATTTTCTCGCTCCAGGACTCTGTGGTACAGGCTGTTACATATATGGTGAGGGATGTAAGAACAAATGGACACAAATTTATATGATTGTAGAGATTGGTATGCATCAACTATAGGAAGTATCGGAGAGTAGCGATGCATCTGTAAAAGGAATTGTCCCAGAATGGGGATGCATGCATCCTAAACTTTAATGACACGTTATGTTATATCACAAGACATCAAAAGTGCCATGTGGGATGACATGATGGCATGTCTCACGTTATACAACATGACATCGTGTATCATGTTACTTTACTCGGCAGAATGCATTATATTATATGAAATGAGTTCTAAAACTAACAAGAAAGAAGTGCGAATATCTTAAGATATTTGGATTTAAATGTCTTTGAAGCCGTCATGTAAGCCGAAAAGCTAGTTCCCTTCTTTTACATCCCTAACTATGTGCAGGACACATTCGACTTTTTTGTGCTACGAGAGGAGAATTTTTCTTTCTAGCTCCCAACTTTTACTCTACCATAATTTTGACGTTAGACCGCCATCGCCTGGCACCCGATGTAGATTTTGTTGACTTGGGCGACGACTACTCCAGTACAGGTTTCTTTATTGTCTTTCAAACCATGTTGCTTGTATCGTGGCAATGGATTTGTCTGCCTTCTTACAAAATTTGGAGCGATTCGCACAAGTATGAAACACAGAATAGGCGTTTGTAAAGAAACTAACAAAAAGTACTTTTTCCACTCAAAATCCGAGTGAAGCTAGATGTTTGAAACAGAGCTTATAGTTTTATGGTAAAAATGCGTTTTTATTTACTCGATTCACTTTTAACCGTTTCTGCGCATCCAACGTATGTAAAACGAATTTTAAGTGCTACATTTATCTGGACTTCAAACCATCGTATCTCGACAATGGATGCTCGTTATTAGATAAAAAATTTTTTTTCACGGTATCCATTTATCTGTCTTCGTGCACAGTTTAAACTGGTTCGTAAAAGCTTAAAGTATAGAAGTGAAGCGCTTCAAAAACCTCCCAGACGAACGTATTTTTTGTACGTAAAATTTAAACAAAGCAAGATTTTTTTCGGACGGTTAAAACTTATCTTAGACCTAGGTCGGATACATTGGTGGACCAAATCCGAGCCATAAGTCTTGCTCCAGTGCAGAGTTAATTAAGGACGACTGTTTTTGCACCAAAAATCCGAATGAGGGTGACTGTTTTTACAGGTAAAATTAGAAAGGTACACGTACAAATGGTGTCATTCTCTGAGCATTAATCTCAGCCTAATTAAAATATTTTGCAAAAGGAATCAATCGATTCGCACAACTTGCTTGGGCGCCAGCTACGGTTCGTCGTCCAAGCGTTGCTTAATATAATGTAACATAGCTACATTAAGACAGATTTTCTAAGGGGTATACGATTGGCCGCTGGCCCTGCTTAAACCAAAAACGTTTTGCCGCATATTCCTAACTCAAATAGGAACCGAGCACCAAGATCCTCCCCCCGTCCCCCAATCCACGATTCTGCGCGCGACCCATTCACACACATTTGTTACAGCACTTTGGCGCTGTAAGAATATCGAAAAAACTGATTTTTGGGGATTTATATAGGCTTAATCATAATAGGTTAACGAAACAGACATTCAAGTGTCTATGGAAGAAGCTGGCCGCTGTGGCCGAGCGGTTCTAGCTGCTTCAGTCCGGAACCGCGCTGCTGCTACGGTCGCAGGTTCGAGTTCTGCCTCGGGCATGGATGTGTGTGATGTCCTTAGGTTAGTTAGGTTTGAACTGTTATAAGTCTAGGGGTCTAGGGGACTAATGACGGGTTGGGTTGTTTGGGGGAAGAGACCAAACTGCGAAGTCATCGGTCTCATCGCATTGGGGAAGGATGTCGGCCGTGCCCTTTCTAAGGAACCTTCCCGGCATTTGCCTGGAGCGATTTAGGGAAATCACGGAAAACCTAAATCAGGACGGCCAGACGCGGGATTGAACCGTCGTCCTCCCGAATGCGAGTTCAGTGTGCTAACCACTGCGCCACCTCGCTCGGTGGACTGATGACCTCAGATGTTAAGTCCCGTAGTGCTTAGAGCCATTTGAACCATCTATGTGAGAGCTAATTAACGAGTTGGATACGAGTAGTTAAAAAATGATTCAGAAATACACAACATAAAACCAGAAGAAGTGCGAGAAGGAGAAAAGTGGTAGATTTAGAACGCTTCCAAGGCAGAAGGAACAAGGGAAGTAAAGGGGAAAAGGAGAAAAGATTAAAGAGTACAGGGGAAAAGAAACAGATCAAAGGAGAAGGAACTGAAATTATCACGTGGTCCGTAGCTGGCTCGCAGAGTGCAGATGTAGATGCAGATCATATCGGGCTGAACATCGCTTTATCTCATTCCTTGTCAGTCGGTACTAAACACAACTGCTTGCAGATGGAATTCTAGCCCCTGGAGTCACTTACGGAGCGGGGAGAGTTGCTGGTGAGCTGGGCAGGTGGAGGCACCGTGTTGACAAGAGGCCGGGCGAGCTTCGTCCGGTTGGACGGGTGTCGGCCCCGCGTGTCGGTCCGCGGTTGTCACTGCGTGCGAGCCGTAAGCCGATCTGGACGCCCTTGCAGTACCTGCCGCTGCCACAGCTGCTGCTTCCCGTGCACCTGTGACGAGAGCCGCGAGGGGTTCAGCTGAGCAGCGCTCCGCTGTCCTGTAATCTCCAGCTAATCCCATCACCGACGACGTCGAGAGCCAGTAGACAGTCAATATGTGTTTTTTCACGACAGCAGCCCTCCCAAAGTCATCATTCCACAAGACGCCTAATATCAATACAGTTTCCAGGGGTGATTCCCAGTTCATGCACGAGGCTGACTGGCTTCGAGCGCTGAGTGGGAGCCGAACTAGCTTTTTGCAGCACCATTCTCAGAACCGATTGCGGTTCTCTGGTTTGGCCGGCCGGTGTGACCGTCCGGTTCTAGGCGCTTCAGTCTGGAACCCCGTGACAGCTACGGTCGCAGGTTCGAATCCTGCCTGGGGCATGGATGTGTGTGATGTCCTTAGGTTAGTTAGGTTTAAGTAGTAATAAGTTCTAGGGGACTGATGACTTCAGATGTTAAGTCCCATAGTGCTCAAAGCCATTTTTTTCCTCTGGTTTGGAGTCGAGTGAAAGACTTCAACGAAAGGCTTAAAGTCCAGTGGTGTTCAATTTGTGAGTCGTTCTCCGAGTGATCACCTGAGGTGCCGAGGATTTATTTCGCAGATAGTGGCAAAGAAGACAGTTGCGTGAAAATTCGTTTCTAGTGTCAACCTATGTTGCCTCAGATTAATTCCACTTTAGATGTTGGCCAGCCTGCGTAAGCAGTCATAACTTGAAAGCTGAACTATCGCGCGTTAGGGTGGCAAAGACATTCTTTGTTACGGTGTGACGTTTTCACGAAATTTCAACATTTAACTTATTCCCCAGAATGCGAAAATGTTTTGTTGACTCCGACTTACATTGGAAGAAACACTCATTGTAATAAAATCAGAGACATCAGAGCTTGCGTAGAAAGATTTAAGAGCTCGTTTTTCTCGAGCGCTCTTCGAGAGTGGAACGGTAGGGAAATAGTGTGAAAGTGATTCGATGAACCTTCTGCCAGGCACTTAATTGTAAATTGCAGGGTTGTCGTATAGATGTAGAGGTACAGCTACCACAACGTGTCGGAATTCGACAGAGGCAGGATCAAGGCCTTTCGAGATTATTGTTTATCTTTCAGTGATATTGCTGCTCGTGTTGGTCAAGATCCCATGACTGCCATGCGAATGTTGAATTGAGGGGCTCTGATGGCAGTCTTCATCACAACGCAGGATCACAGCACCCATGAAAACAGACACATCATATACTCGACCGTGGAGGATTGGACAACCAATCATGACAGGTGTCGACACGGATATTGTGACGAAGTCTGATCACAAAGGCTGTCAGCACAATGACTATTGTTGTGGCCTAGGTTGTCGAAGCACGCCGACAACTCTGGGCACAGGAGAAATGGTTCAAATGGCTCTGAGCACTATGTGACTTAAATGGTTCTGAGCACTATGCGACTTAACTTCTAAGGTCATCAGTCGCCAAGAACTTAGAACTAATTAAACCTAACTAACCTAAGGACATCACACACATCCATGCCCGAGGCAGGATTCGAACCTGCGACCGTAGAGGTCGCTCGGCTCCAGACTGCAGTGCCCAGAACCGCACGGCCACTCCGGCCGGCTATGTGACTTAACATCTGAGGCCATCAGTCCCCTAGACTTAGAACTACTTAAACCTAACTAACCTAAGGACATCACACACATCCATGCCCGATGCAGGATTCGAACCTGCGACCGTAGCAGCAGCGCGGTTCCGGACTGAAGCGTCTAGAACCGCTCGGTCACAACGGCCGGCTTCTGGGCACAGGAGGACACCATGTTCTCTTTTCAGACGAGTTTCGCTTCCGCATTCAGCGTCACTGCGGACATATCTGTGTTTGTATGTTGTTAGGAAAATAAATGTTACCAGATGGATTGTCACATGAGCTCTGCACCTTGCCTGAAGGGATGAGGTGCCACTGAGTACACAACACAATTACCTGTCGTTGACGTAACCTGTAATTTGGACTACAGGCGTTACATTTGTGACGTGTTAACACTAGAGCTTCCGACTGAACGTGTTTGTCCGATAGCAAGATTTTAACCCATCTCCCTTTTCTGTTGTAGGAAGTGGATGAGGATTCATGAGTTTTTAATATTTCTTAAGATTAGTTCAGTCTGTATTAAAGATCAACGCCCTAGTAACTTAGTACTCGAGAAGAGACGAGAAATACATAGAACCGGTGACGACATTTAGGTCCCATTGAGTAATACTAAGCGCTGCCAACTGCTACACACTATTGGCAGCCTTTATTGGGTCCGTTGCTGCAATGCAGATCTGAAACCCTAAGTACGGCGTCTTTGGCGGAATAAATCTTCGCATAAATGAACATACAGGCACTATAGGAATCACGGTTATCGCTAAAACAACCGGTTTTCAGTTATATAGTCTTTTTCCACGCCAGTTTAATGTGGCTGTTAAAACTGCAAAAATAACCAGATTTTGAAATAACCGATTTTCGTTTGTTTTTTTCTATCATTTCCTGCAATAAACGTAGAATCCGAACAAAGATTGAAATATATTGACTCTCTCAGTTTCAGTACACGTAGAATGAAAGTATTAAATTAAATAGGCAAATAAAAGAAACCTTAGTCCGTCCACCGTCCACTGTTTTCCTCGGAAAGTGTTTGAATTCTACAAAAAAATCACCTGTATTCTCTTATCGATTCTATTTTTTTTAAACTCTGTTAAAAAATCATTTTATAATCGGAGATCGTCCACCACTTAGGCATTACGAATAGTCAGCGTTAAGGGCGGAAACTGAAGCTGAAGAACACCGTGTTTCGTGTTAATTTGTTCGTGTTTGAGGGCCATAAACAGATAAAGGCATGTCATGTAGACACAGACAGTGGATAACCTAGAAATGAATTGTTAAGTTTTTAATTTATTACTGTTACCACAATTTCCTTCCTTTTTTATTATTTAATAGAAACAGCAGACAAATCTTTAATCTTTTAAAGCAAATGAAGCACTGCACTTCCCTGCTGTGTCACTTCATAAAAATATTACCAAAATAGGGTTGGTGCCATTCTGCATTACAACGGATATCCGGCGACGATAGCGAAAAACAACCGTATAGACCAGAGGGCGGGGGGCAAGTCCTGCAGAACGGATATACACGTGTACCTTAAGCCACAACACGCGGCAACGGGGACATTATTGTCTCAGCAAGGCTGTAACATTTGTTATGCCATGTTTTGAGCTCCTTTCCGTCGACATTGCTATTAAAATGTAACTGATCGCTTTCCCCATCATCTATATTAAAGAAATATTTTAAAAAAAAACGCAAATTTCATGAATAAAATTAACTCATTTTCCAAAAAATGTTTACTTAAAAACGAAAAATCTTAGCACTGCTGCTATGGCTGATCGTTATTTCGATATTTTGCTCAGTTATTATCAGAAATTCACTGATACAGAGGCCTGTAAAGCGTTGAAAGGTGAAGAAGGGGCATTATCGTTACGTCTGGGTGCATTCTTTCCTATCCTCTATGATAGGAATGCCACTGAATCCAAGATGACGGAAAAGGAGAAAATTTTATAAGTCTTTGATATCACGTAATCGCAACAGGAAAATCATGATGTTCTTCATGTATGATTTATGATCGATACGGACGGAGCGACTAAGAAATGAAAGTTTGCTGTCCTGTCACGTATATAGAAGAGAATAATAACAAACCGTCGAAGCGTTCGTGGTCCATAAATCTGTTTCGATAAGCAGTAGTTTCCGTCCAATTTAGATATCGGTCCACTACTTTCTTGGTTTCAAAACTTAATAAGCATGGGCAGAAATACGGGGCTCTCAGTATAACGTCAATTCTTTCCCATATCTTGGTGAAGATGAAACTCTTCCTGGTGTTGAACGTAAGTATCTAGCATGACTTTACTTAATGTTCAGAAATAAAACAAAATGACTAACCATTAAAGGGACTTTTACAGAAAAACTCATTCCCGCCAAAAAAGTTAAGAACATCCTATAAACGCATCGAGTGGAGATGGGACATTTTTGTCCCGACGGCGGTTATAGAGGGTTTGCCCTATCTTCTAGGTCTCCTTGACAAGCTAACGAAAGACCTACCTCAACACAAAGAGTGTTCCACTGCTGGTCTGGCCATCACTTTCTCCGTATCTCTCCCAGAGAAAAAAATCTCGACAGCCACTATGGCTGATAAACTACAGCGTATAGTTGAACTAGTGTGGAATATGTGCAAGTATCTATCATCCAAGGTCAGTACTGCTCGACGTCAAGCCAGATGTTACGGCTCTGAGTACTGCACTTCGCATCCCAGAGACCCCCAAACCACCTACGAATTTAATCTCTTATTCTTCCTAATCTACTACGTACTACGTCCTTGGTCGTCTTATACGAGGGACGTTCAATAAGTAATGGGACATATATTTTTTTCTCAGCAAACTTCGGTTGAAAAAAGTGCGGAATTTGTTGCGTGACATTGAAGAATTTCCCGCTTCAGGTTCTATAGTTTCATGAAGTTCCGATAGGTGGTGGCGCTATACGTAGCATTCAAAAAGGCGTATGTAACGCACATGCGTTCCAAGCAGAGAGCAGCCATTACTGAGTTTTTTTTTCTTTCGGAAAGCCAGAGCCTCGCAAATATTTCATAGGCGCAAGAATGTCTGCGGACACCTGGGCGAGGTGTCAGTCGTCATTGCAACAAGGTCGTGCAAGCCTGTCCGATTTCCCGAGTGCCGGCCGGCCGCACAAAGCTGTGACTCTTGCAGTGTTGGAACGTGGGGACACTCTCACTGAAGGAGACTGACGGATCACAATCAGACACCTCGCTGCTCAACTGGACGTCTCTGTTGATAGTGTTGACACTCTCTTCCATCAGTTGGGTAACACAAACGTTTGCACCAGCAGGATTCCTCGCCGCCTAACGGAAAAGCATAAAGAGCAACGAGAAACCATCTGTGCGGAACTGCTCGTGCCTTACGAGGCTGATAGTGACAATTGTTTGTCGAACATCGTTACAGGTGAAGAAACATGGGTCCATCACTTCGAACCGGAAACAAAACGGCAATCCGTGAAGTGTCGCCACACGACCTCTCCTCTGAAGAAAAAGTTCAAAGCCGGACTCTCGACCGGTGAAGTTATGGCGATGCACCTCTGAGACTCTGAAGGGGTAAATGGAAACGAGCTTTTGGCGTCATTGGCCGGGGGGCCCCTTACGGGGCAGGTCCGGCCGCCTTGGTGCAGGTCTCATTGCATGCGACACCACATTGGGCGACCTGCGCGCCGGATGGGGACGAAATGATGATGAAGACAGCACAACACCCAGTCCTTGAGCGGAGAAAATCCCTGACCCAGCCGGTAATCGAACCCGGGCCCGTAGGACAGCAATCAGTCATGCTGACCACTGAGCTATCGGGGCGGACACTCTGAAGGGGTTATTCTGTTTGATGTCGTCAGTTATGATGCAACTATCAACTCTGGAACGCATTGTGTTATCCTCTGGTTTTTGAAGAAACGACTTCAATCTGTTCGTCGTCACAAAAATACAATCGAATTTCTCCTTCTCCATGACAACGAAGGACTGTTCTTCCTCATCCACCCAGCAACCCGAATCACCCATCTTCCGACGTCCATCTGTTTGGCCCACTGAAGGATGCACTCCATGGGAAGCAGTAAGTGGATGATGGGGAGATTGCTGATGCAGCAGGACGTTGGCTCCGACGCTGACAGTAGAGTGGTATCATATGGTCTTTCGGAACCTCTAAGTTGGCGTGAGGCCGTCGCAATGAACGGAGATTACGTTGAAAAATAGGATTCTGTAGCGAAAAGAATGGGGAATAATATGGTGTATTGGAATGCTGAATAAGACCGACCTACTTCCAGAAAAAAATGTGTTGCTTTACTTCTTGTAGTATCAGTGGTCAGGAGTGTCTAGCCCCATGGACCACCGCTTGCCCCGGGATCGTCGGCTCCTCCCGCCGCCCCGGCTCGTCACCACGAGCGCCGCAGCCGCAGCCGCAGCCGCAGCTCCTGGAGAGCGGACGCCGTTATCTGATGTGACTGGCGGCTCGGCGGCGCCGCTGTTTTGTCGCCGCATTGTGCGCGGTGCGAGCCCACAAAGACCGCGTGTTTGCCTCGCGCATTACCAGCCGGGCCGCTTTGTAATCCGCAGACTCGCTCCCACAGCCAAACCGGCCGCCGCGACCCTCCGCTCCAGAGCTGCTGGTCTCTTCCTCCCCACTGGCGCGACGGGTTACTTGTAGCCGTAGCTGCCCCACGTCCGGTTTTCCGGTACGTAGCGTACCGCTTAAGACACAGGGCTCTTATTCTGCAACTGTGCGGTTCAAACCTCATTCCGATCTACTAGGTGTTGCTTCCCCGTCGTTTTCCTGAATGAGTTCTGCTTCTACATACAGAATCCAGAAGGTGATCCAGAAGGTGACGCTCAGATTGAACATGCTGATAGAGGACTCGAAGTATGACTTTGAAATAGGAACTTGCAAGTACTCCCGAGCTAGTACAAGCGAGTGACCGAAAGTGAGACACAAAGTCTTCATCGAACAAGTTCTTCCAAAACTGTTAGAGGATTTATCAGTAGTATGTGTAGTACGAATCGCAAGAAGAGGTCACGTTGCATGGCCACCTCACTCCTCTTACCTTTGTCAGGTGGGGTACATCAAAAGCATCTTCTACGCCACACCAGTTCCCGACGAAGATCCACTTCTGGCCAGGATACTTGCAGCGTTTGACGAGGTCCGTGCGTTGCCTGGTGTACTTCGTGGAGTGCTCCAGATTTGTCTACGAAGATTATTTGCAGCCATAATGGCTATGTTAGTGCACCGTGACTGTGTGGGATAATTATTTATTTCAAGTTTCTGCTATTATTTTATGCTTTATCTAACATAATGCAACGCGTTTCGAACATGTTCTGTTCATCTTCAGGCGTTTATACATACATACATACATATAGAGAAATGTTACTTAAAAATAAACAGTCTTAAACTAGATTAATCTAGAACTCTTTGTCCATCATTTTTTACTGTAGCTGCTGGTGTGGCATTTGGGCGGGAAGGAGGGGGGGGGGGGGGCAGTGTATAGCTAGAAATCGAAATCAGTGATGTCTTCTGCTGGTTTTCTTCCTTGTGGTTGACTATGTATATCACAGTCTGTATAGGATGCAGATAGATTTGCATCGGTTATGTGTTATGAAAATAGTGTGAAAGGCTTCTATATGACAGTTGATCACTTGCAATTTCATCATCTTGCTGCTTCACTTGCATCACTGGTGTAATGGCGGAGCTGTTAATTGACATTACCAAAATATAATGTGCAATAGTGTAATGCAACCAACGAGGCCATTACGTGGCGATATTAACTTATAAAAATTAGCGGAAGCGAAAAACTCTCCCGCTATTAACATAATATACATTTTTCTCCACAGCCGTCCGACGCTGCAGAAAATACGTAGCTTTAAGGTTCTTATTTTCAGTACCACAGCCGAGAGCCAGAGCCAGGACTCCGACTACAATACAATGGTTAACGGAGGTAAGAAAAAAGATACTCTCGCGCGTTTGTGGGCCGCAATTGTAATTAATAACAAAAGATTTTTTGCTTTAAAGTGAACTGACTAGCCGAGGAAATTAATACGAAAAGTTTATTCCATTGTTCAACTTATATGCTCATATTTTCAGATTCAGTGAGTCTAACGTTCATTAACGTAACAAATAATTTCCACTGAAGATTAATATTGGTAAAAAAGAGACAACTTCACAAAAGCATTTAATTGTATATCAAAATTGAACGAAATATCATTTTGATACTACCACCACGTAAGTCGGCAACAATCACCATTACCAATCAATTTCTGTAGTAAGTAATAAATTAAATTACGACGGCCGACGGACGCGAGATACCTTTCGTAGAACTCCTGCCTCTATACTGATTTCCACTACTGTAGCGTGTTGTATGCTGTCACCTTAACAGACTTACTGCACTCTTCCAATCTAAGAAGTAAAAGTCTAACTCCGTCACAGGTCCAGAGCTGGAACGACTACGCGATGCCTGCCGGCTGCCGTGTCATCACTTGTCTTGTGACATCACTTGGGTGGTTGTAGATGTACGCGGGGACAGCACACGGTTCTTCAGTACTCCTCATGAGGCTCAGTACAGGAAAAATGCCTGGCAGTACCGTGAGATGAATGAGGGTGATTCATTCTAGATTATAATCTTAATGAATACTTCCACCATAGACTAAACGTTTGGGGCAACTAACATCGCGGACAGCGGCTTCAAGTTTTTAATGTAATGCAATGTAATGAATGTAGGATGAGTAAAAAAAGGGATTCATCAAATAACACACAAAGGCACGTTCATACTAACAAACCACGCAGAAAGCAGAATAGAAAACGTAAGTCTACCTGTCTACCACGTGGTCGGTAACTTGGATAGAAATTGCCCACTTTGGAAATACAAAAAAAACGAAAAAATGAGGAATAAAAGCAATTTGGCTCACAGTATGAAATTTAGGTTGACCAGTGAACTTGAATAAATGATAATACACTCCTGGAAATTGAAATAAGAACACCGTGAATTCATTGTCCCAGGAAGGGGAAACTTTATTGACACATTCCTGGGGTCAGATACATCACATGATCACACTGACAGAACCACAGGCACATAGACACAGGCAACAGAGCATGCACAATGTCGGCACTAGTACAGTGTATATCCACCTTTCGCAGCAATGCAGGCTGCTATTCTCCCATGGAGACGATCGTAGAGATGCTGGATGTAGTCCTGTGGAACGGCTTGCCATGCCATTTCCACCTGGCGCCTCAGTTGGACCAGCGTTCGTGCTGGACGTGCAGACCACGTGAGACGACGCTTCATCCAGTCCCAAACATGCTCAATGGGGGACAGATCCGGAGATCTTGCTGGCCAGGGTAGTTGACTTCCACCTTCTAGAGCACGTTGGGTGGCACGGGATACATGCGGACGTGCATTGTCCTGTTGAAACAGCAAGTTCCCTTGCCGGTCTAGGAATGGTAGAACGATGGGTTCGATGACGGTTTGGATGTACCGTGCCCTATTCAGTGTCCCCTCGACGATCACCAGTGGTGTACGGCCTGTGTAGGAGATCGCTCCCCACACCATGATGCCGGGTGTTGGCCCTGTGTGCCTCGGTCGTATGCAGTCCTGATTGTGGCGCTCACCTGCACGGCGCCAAACACGCATACGACCATCATTGGTACCAAGGCAGAAGCGACTCTCATCGCTGAAGACGACACGTCTCCATTCGTCCCTCCATTCACGCCTGTCGCGACACCACTGGAGGCGGGCTGCACGATGTTGGGGCGTGAGCGGAAGACGGCCTAACGGTGTGCGGGACCGTAGCCCAGCTTCATGGAGACGGTTGCGAATGGTCCTTGCCGATACCCCAGGAGCAACAGTGTCCCTAATTTGCTGGGAAGTGGCGGTGCGGTCCCCTACGGCACTGCGTAGGATCCTACGGTCTTGGCGTGCATCCGTGCGTCGCTGCGGTCCGGTCCCAGGTCGACGGGCACGTGCACCTTCCGCCGACCACTGGCGACAACATCGATGTACTGTGGAGACCTCACGGCCCACGTGTTGAGCAATTCGGCGGTACGTCCACCCGGCCTCCCGCATGCCCACTATACGCCCTCGCTCAAAGTCCGTCAACTGCACATACGGTTCACGTCCACGCTGTCGCGGCATGCTACCAGTGTTAAAGACTGCGATGGAGCTCCGTATGCCACGGCAAACTGGCTGACACTGACGGCGGCGGTGCACAAATGCTGCGCAGCTAGCGCCATTCGACGGCCAACACCGCGGTTCCTGGTGTGTCCGCTGTGCCGTGCGTGTGATCATTGCTTGTACAGCCCTCTCGCAGTGTCCGGAGCAAGTATGGTGGGTCTGACACACCGGTGTCAATGTGTTCTTTTTTCCATTTCCAGGAGTGTATTTGGTTGAAGGGTCACGTTTCGAGAACGCACCTGTTCTAACTCAGGTAACAAGCACAATCTAAAACACAGAACCCGCGAAAGATATTCGTGTTAAACAAAATCACACACGCAGACAGTTATTAAAAGGTCACAGTAAGAGAAGGTGAATTGGCAGACGTGAAAGCTCAGTAGACCACACGAGAAGCGCGTGGTTGCTATCACCTCCTCGCAGGCTACAAGAAAAAGGAAACTCGGAAATGAAACAAAATCGATATTAACACGAAAACACAGTAGACACATAACATATTCACATATAAGAGATATTAATAAATATGATAGCATTCCCTAACTGAAATAAATTTTACAGTATAATTTGCAGTGGTTGCATTTTAAAAGAAGCCGCATTAGAATCTCAAAGTAAATTAAGTCTTACACATTCCAACTTCTAAACGTTCATTTACTAGAGATGACTTGAGAAGACACCTTCACTTACAGCAGCCCCCAAATATAGTGCTCTACGTTACTCGACCGAGGTCCACAGGTAGCAGCGGGAATGGTCAGAGAAAATGAGCCCCAACAATAGCTGCTGACACTTACTAGGCCTACAAGTGTGTGAAACATAAAATATAAATTGAGAAATCACAAGATCTGAATATTAAAGTGCCACTGTGGCTATCTAATGAAATGCTCTGTCGTGCATCTTTCCCCCAGGCCAAAAACAAGAGTTGCATCGTCGATTAGAGCTACAAGAAGTCAGCTCAACAGAACCAGTGGAACGTCTCACATAGAGATTTTTCAGTAAGAAGCATTTCATTTTTCTATTACCTTATGAAATGCGCAAGAACTGATTTTTCGCTTTGTTTTCTTACGTTTCACGTCCACCGAACGAAACTTCGGCCGAACCTAAGTCCCTCCTGCATTAAGTGAAAACGGTCCGCAAAGTTGGCCTCTATATGAATACGCGGTGCGAGTCTGCGAAAGCAAGAAGATTGGGTGCGACCGACTAAGTCATCATTGGACATCATTAATTTGTTGTTACAAAACTGAAATGAACTGATTCCTATGCATTTACAATTAGTTTTTGTAGGTGTTGTTGGGGTACCATCATACACCGCTGTTGCAACTACTATTAAAACTTGCCGCGCGGAGTAGCCGCGCGGTCTTGGGTTCCTTGCCACAGTTCGCGCAGTTTCCCCCCGTCGGAGGTTCGAGTCCTCTCTCGAGCATGGGCGTGTGTGTCGTCCTTAGTGTAAGTTAGTTTAAGATTAGGTAGTGTGTAAGACTAGGGACCGATGACCTCAGCAGGTTGGTCCCATAGGATCTTACAATAAATTTCCTAAAATATTAAAACTTAATTCGATAAAGTGATATAATTTATTCAGAGCCAAAATAAGATATTAAGTATTTCACGAAATGTGCAAGAGTTTGCCGGCCGAAGTGGCCGTGCGGTTAAAGGCGCTGCAGTCTGGAACCGCAAGACCGCTACGGTCGCAGGTTCGAATCCTGCCTCGGGCATGGATGTTTGTGATGTCCTTAGGTTAGTTAGGTTTAACTAGTTCTAAGTTCTAGGGGACTAATGACCTCAGAAGTTGAGTCTCATAGTGCTCAGAGCCATTTTGCAAGAGTTTCACGAAATGTGCAAGAGTAAGGGTTGTGGGCTCCGTAACATGTAAAAGTTTGGACGGTCCTGTAGGCGTGCTCGGACAGCGGATAAGGCGACCATCGCTATTGGTGGGAAATCCGGGTTTGAATCCCTGTCGGGCACAAATTTTCATGTGTCGCAAACAGCTGACTTCAATATGGATTCGCAAAACGTGTTTTCATTTCGTATTATTTACCGCAGATGTAATCCTTCGAACAGTGTATGTTCCTTCAGACATTCATGCATGTCTGAAGGACGTTGTAATGTGAAGATAAAGACACTGTATAAACACAGACATTCTAACCATTAATAATGTATCTCTTGAAAATGTATATACATGTTCCGAGGAGAAGTGAGACTGTTTTGAGATTTTGATTTCTAACAATCCTGAAATTAGTTTTTGCTTGAAATGATCACGCAGAAGGATGAAGGCACAAATACTCTAAATGTTCCCCGTCGTTTAATCAATAATAAGATCTAAAGAGTGATGTTACTAAAATAATGATCAACGTCGTTCCCTGTGTAGATGCACCAAATCGAATATGACCAATTAACTAAACGACTTTCGAACCTGAAATCTATTAAAGGAAACGGTTTCTGAAACAATAGTTGACGAACACTTAGTTACCCATATTTATTCAGTATCACTAGCTAATTTCGCCCTGCAGCATCATCTGAAACCTGAGGAAACTTTTAATTCTGTCTAGCTAAGAAGTACGCAAAAAGTTGGTGGACGATGGTTCAATTTTTTGGAGGTGTAAATAGAAGAAAATCTTCTTACATTTGTACTAGCTAACTAATTCGTCTCATTTCTTCACTTTCAGCTGCATTCTTTCTTTTTTTTTAATTTTATTTATCGCACCGAACAAGGCAAATAAGAGACACATTGCTCTACATACGTTTAACAATTTCGAAGCCAACTAAGTGCAGGAAAGGAAAACCAGCACGAAGATTTCTAATATTTTTGCATATCACCTCTTCTAATCCTCACTCCATACATAAGGGTGTCCGCCTCCTTAGCTGGCCATGTTCGCCTCCCATGCGAGCGGACCCGGGTTCGATTCCCGGTCTGGTTGGAGATTTTTCTCCGCACGGGGACTGGGTGTTATGTTATCATCTTATCACCAGCGCGCGGTCGCTCAATATGGTATCGACTGAAATGCACTTGGAGGCCGAAATTCAGCGGATGGGGCCTCCCGGCCAACGATGCCATGCGCTCGTTTTCTTCACCTAAAGGGAGCGCGGTATCGTAATTTTACATATAACACAAGTAATGAGTCATGTACATAAAAAATTTAGCCAATGGCCTTACCACAGTTGTAGCACCGGTCCCCGTCACCGAAGTGCTGTTGGGCTGGGCTAGTACTTCGACGGGTGTCCATCCGGTCTGCCAAGCGCTATTGGCAACGGAGTGCCAATCCGGCCTTGTGAGGCAAACTGAGGAGCTACTTGATTGAAGAGTAGCGGCTCCGGTCTCGGAAACTGACATACGACCGGGACAGCGGTGTGCTGACCACATGCCCCTCCTTATCCGCATCCAGTGACGCCTATGGGCTGAGGATGACATGGCGGCCGGTCAGTCCCGTTGGGCCTTGATGGGCTGTTCGGGAGTAGTTTTTTACATAAAACGTTTGGTTGAAATTGTTCCAGACGTTGCTGGGCTATGCTTTTACGTCACCCTTTTTCCGTTTGAGGAAGGTAGTTCTTATTCATCCCACATTTCTTCTTTGATATAATAAATGACATGTGTACCAAGCGTCAACAATTACTGCCAATAGATCTTCGGAAGGGTTTTGTCTTCGTGTGCGCTAGAAGTTCTTTTAGGCATCTTCTTCGAGAAGAGGCCAGTTTCCTCTACTTTGAGTATGGTTTGGCTGATGTAGCCACCGTCTTCTGTCATTGCCTTGAGTTTCTCTGGATAAAGCGACGAAGCTCCTTATCAGCGCTTGCCGCCTCTCCATTTTCTGTAACGGTATGCCAGTTACAACGACTTTCAAATCGGCTAAACCAGCTGCTATTAGCTTTAAACATTTCATCTTTGACCGCCTCCCTAGCTTCTTCCAATCTCTCAAAAACCGTTAGCTTGAGGACACAGAGTGTTCCGATTAGGAGGACAATTTTTCACTCTCACTTATCAAACCATAATTTTAACATTGCTTCCACGATGTTTACGATTAATAGTTGAGTTCAGAATGAGATTTTCACTCTTCAGCGGAGTGTGCGCTGATATGAAACTTCCTGGCAGATTAAAACTGTGTTCCGGACCGACACTCTAACTCGGGACCTTTGCCTTTCGCGGGCAAGTGCTCTACCATCTAAGCTACCCAAGCATGACTCACGACCCGCCCCCACAGCTTCAATTCTGCGAGCACCTCGTCTCCAGCCTTCCAAACTTCACAGAAGCTCCTCTGCGAACCTTACAGAACCAGCACTCCTGGAAGAAAGAATACTTAAGTTCATAAACTGAGCATTTTTCACAGCTTCGAGAATTATTTCTTTTCCTTTTAGTTATGACTGTTGAATCTGATAGATCAAACTTCTTTGTCGATTCACAAATTTTAATTTTTGCGTCAAAGTCTTTAACAATACATAACGTACTAAGATTCTTCTAGTTCTGCCAGCACCGTTGATAGAACGATTCCGCAGGAAACATGTCGAACCCGTCGTGAACCGAACACTGTATGGGTGGAGTGGGGGAATAGAGATGTGCAGCGGTCAAACAGACGAATCGCTTAATTACAGATTTGGGTAAAACGTAGCGAAATTCGGTGTATTACTCTATCTGTTTCAACGCCCACCTCCGTAAGCTGGCACGAGATGTGGGTCTGCACAACACCGGGCACCCGGGTTTAGTCTATCACTCTGTCCAGCGGGCCGCACCCACTTTCAAACCCACCAGTAGTACAGATCCCCACGTCTTTCGTTACGAGCTATCCTATCGTCTACAGGCGGCTCCCAGAGACACTAAATAATTTAGGTCAGCGATCTCCGCCTCCACTTACGAGGGGCGTTCAGTAAATGATGCAATACATTTTTTCTCGACCAATTTTAGTTTAGGAAATGCGGAATTTTCTGTGGGACATCCTGGAATATTCCTACTTCAGTCCTAGTTATAAAGCTACGATAGGTGGCTGCCTTACCGTCGCCTTGAAAATGACGATTGTAGCGGAGGTGTGTTCTGAGTAGAGGGCTATCATTTTTTTTTTTTTTTTTTTTTTTTTTTTTTTTTTTTTTTTTTTTTTTTTTTTTTTTTTTTGCGGAATAGCAGAGTATAGCAGAATTCATATTCGGAGACCTGGTGGTGAGTAAAAGCACGGTGAGTCGTTGGCGGAAGCGTCTCTCCTCATCGCAACAAGGCCGCGTAAACTTCTCCGAGCGGCTGCGTGCAGGCCGGCCGCACAAACCCGTGACTCCCGCACTGCTGTGACGAGCGGACACCCCCATTCGAGGTGATCGACAGATCACAACCAGACACCTAGCTGCTCAACTGGACGTCTGTGTTGGCAGTGCTGACACACTCGTGTACCAGTTGGGATACTCAAAGGTGTGTACCAGTAGGGCTGTTTGCGGCTAACAGAAGACTACGAAGAGCAGCGAAGGGCCACCTGTGCGGAATTTCTTGCGCGTTCAGAGGCTCATCGTCACAATTTTTTGTCGAACATTGTCACAGGCGATGAAACATGGGTTCATCACTTCGAACCGGAAACAAAACGGCAAGCAATGGAGAGAAATTCCAACTGTTTAGCCCAAGGAAGGGTGCACTCCTTGGGAACCAGTGCGAGGATGATGGGAGGTTATCGACGCAACAAGACGTTGACTTCGACGTTAACCACTAGATTAACCTATTGCGGACACACATGCCCTCCCAGTAACGTGACGTAAGGCCAACGCACTGAACAGTGATTTTGTTGTAAAGCAGGGTTTTGTAGCCAAAAGAGTGAGGAATAATAAGCTGTATCGAAATCCTGAATAAAAGTAACCTGCTTTCAGAAAAATAACGTGTTGCATTACTTATTGAACGCCCCTGGTACATTTTAGCAGATTAAGTTTTAGCAGATTAGCAGATTAAGTTTTCGTTCTGAATTACACGTAGTTTTTCCACTCAGTGAGGACAACTACGACAATGAGCAACAGAGACCTGTTACCGATAGATATAAAACAAACTGAACCCCAAAATTAAAAGAAGGAGGGAAGCGATGCTTATCACACAAAACAAACAGAAAGTTACTCACAACAGACCTACACATAATAAGAAGCATCCAAAATAACAAACAAACGGTATACACTCACCTACAACAATAAAGTGGATTGGAGGATTCGTAACGTATAAAATACGCACTGGAATAATCTACATAGCAAACATCGCATAAAAAAGCAAACTGACAACAACTAACAATAACACAGAGAAATACAACGCATCTGGCATCGACTAGCTTACATGTGTAGACTGCAACTCAATTTACATCGGACAACCAGACAAAAATTTCAAGGTTAGGTACACAGAACTCTGAAGGATTCGACAGCTGTAATTCTGAATTTGGAGAACGCCTTATGGACATGGAGCAGAGGCAAACCGACATTTAAACTGACCTAAAAGTTTGTAAGGACAGTAACGGCCGCCGAGTGATACTAATAATTGAAGAAAATTGTCACATAGAGAAAGCCATAGTAGAAGGAAAGGAAATAATAATTGAATACACTGGTATCTGTAGTGGAACTCAGTTCTCAAATAACGCTGTGAAAAGATCCAAAATCATGTAACACAAAAAAATTCAAAATAACGGCCCAGTACCTCTAAAATTAGAAGGTGCAACAGTTGAATATTTCATGAACAGTGATACAGTGTGTATCTATGAGCACAGCTTCACACAGTCGTGGAATCGTCGGTACCACACAATGGAAGTACAAGCGAATTATTCAACCCCTTCCCCCCTCGCTCCCATTCACCAATTTCAAAAGCCCATCACGAGTAACATGTTCTCGCAATGCACAAGCAGAAAGATTTTAGAAAGCAACCACGGCCCCTAGCCTAACAAACAATATAAGAAATGTAACTGTGTGGACAGCCGAAAAACTTAAATAACAGGAGAAGGGAATATAACATATTCGATTGGTGCGTAAGTTCGTAGGCCTTTCCATAAGTTTAATAAACACAACAGATACACATAACAGATATTTTAGTCATCAATAATATATTCTCCTTCATTATTTACAACAGTCTGCCAACGCTATGGTAACTTTTCGACCCCACAACTGTAGCAATCACGTGATTTTCAACCGAAAAACTGGTTGAGCCACGTTCGCAGCGCATTTTCATCCAGAAAGGAAGGTCCTTGAAGGTTGTTCTATAGATAGTAGAAAAGGTGTAATCTGAGGGTGCAAGATCAGGTGAACAAGGCGGGTGCAGAATGAATTCTCGTATGTCAGTTTAGCAGGTGGGCGTTATCGTTGAGTATTATCAGTTCACGTAGTATTCCCGGTCGTTGTTCCTGCACTGCGTCTCCAAGACCTCTCAGTTGTTGACAACAGATGTCAGCAGTGATGGTTACACTTCAGGGAAGCAAGTATTAGTACGCCACACCGTCGCTGTTCCACCAGATGCATAACATTATCTTTTGTGGATGCGCGCAGGCCGTTGTACGGGGAGTTGCTGCTTTCTTTGGGCTCAATCTTTCCTTTCTTTTCCTTATGCTATCATAAAAGCCACAATTTTTCGTCATCAGAAGCGATACAGGACAGGAACAGTCTGTGTTGTTCACGAGCTAACAGATAACGAGCAAGCATAATTGCACGTATGGGTTTTGTGATTTTGGCTAAGAGCATGTAAGCCCACATACCCGATTTTTCAATCTTCCCCATTACATGCAAATGTTGCACGATGGTGGAATTATCACAGTTAATCACATTCGCCAGTTCTCGAGTACAGCGACGTGGATCAATTTGGATTAATGCGTTTAAACGATCTTCATCAAAACCCGAAGGTCATCCTGAACGTGGAGATTCACTAATGTAAAAACGATCGTCTTTTAAACCGTTTTCTTATCGTGTTCTGTGCAGTGGCGTTATCCCCATACAGGGCGCAAATGTTTCTGGCCGCCTCCGCTGCTGTCACCTCTCTATTGAACTCAAACAGAAGAATATGTCGGAAATGTTCTGATATCTCCACTTGGTAATCCATTTTCTAGCGTCCACAGCACCGATCACTATCTCCGAATAACAAAATGGCAATACGTTAATTCAAACAGCAACAGCGATTGACAAATAAAAAATGCCAATCGATAAATAAACTCATAGAAACCGGGATAACAGCATGCAAAACAGAAAAGCTATGAACTTATGCACTAACCTAACAGAGCCCAAAATAACCCAAACCCCATAGTTGCAGCTGCTTACCTACATAATAAAGGAAACCCACTGATGATTGTGAAACTTCACTGAAACTTATGTAGGTGAAAAAGAGGGAAACTGTGTTTCCTCAAGCCAGAATCTTGTTTCAAAACACATTTACTTCCACAGCTGTAGACGACTCTCCATGTCAGGTGACATGCAGCGCCGTCCATAATGAGAAATCCAACTACAGTCACAATTTACGTTTGATACCTCCCTGTTACCGTAGCTTCGTTACTGACAACCGAAATATCCGGGTCATACTGCTATATCCACGAATAAACGCGATCGCTTCGAGGACGCCACATACTCCAGCTACAGATATAATCCGCACGGCGTATTAAGGAGACCACACACTGCCTATCTAACCCATGTTAAATTAGGCAAGTATTTGACCCATTTTTGAAAAAACTCTTTGATGCGGGACCTTAATATTTTTACTGTATGTTACATGATGCTAATACAGCCAACTACACTAAAATCTGCTTTATCCATTTTATAGTTTTTGAGAAATACTTTTTTAAATTTATTAACAAAAAATATTATGTTTTTTCTGCAGAAAATATTTTTTTTGTGAACTTCCTAATGGGGGAATATTAATGAATGTAGTACCAGAGGTGGCTATTTATGTTATGCAGAGTCTCTGAAAATTTCGTTCATTTATCTATGATAGTTTCTGATATAATGGGGCATATGTACTAAAAATTTTAGTTTGCGGGAAATTGACTTTAAAGAAAAAACTTTCGAAATTTGTTACTTACAGATAATTAAAACTGTCATGCTGCATATGATGGCCCTTCTTTGGCATCTAGCAGGTCTACCAGCTTATTTTTCACCTTCCTGACTGTTTGTCTTGCTTTCTTGGCCATAGTAGATGCAGACCTGTCTGCATCGGCTATCCTCATTTTATCGCAATGTAGCAGCCCAGTGATCATATTTTCACCAGGATTGATTCCCAGCCTTTTCAGTACCCAACACTTACCAGTATTACCACAACTGAATGTGATAACAGCATCATGAACTCCTAGTTTCATTGTATGCATGCCTACAAATACAGTTTTTGGAAGGCGGTTCCAAATTATGCTGTTGAAACATTCATTTGGGTTCTGTGTCTGTCCATGCAGACATTTCCTTAGGAGGTCAGGATGAGCAAAGTCTCTGAAAATAGGTTTAATTGGTGTAACATCAGCAGCAGGAAGAGAATGCTGGTGAGAATAAGATTCTCCAGTTGCCTCAGCCATATTGTATTTGCACCACCAATTATCTCCTGATGGACACAATCCATAACATAGCTTATCACCAGCAGAGGACTTATGGAAGAATATGGCCCAAACATCTCTCTTCATTGCCTCCAGATTTTCTTTATTTCACCTATTTTAAAAAATGTCTCTGAACACTATGGGACTTAACATCTGAGGTCATCAGTCCCCTAGAACTACTTAAACCTAACTAACCTAAGGACGTCACACACATCCATGCCCAAGGCAGGATTCGAACCTGGGACCGTAGCGGTTGCGCTGTTCCAGACTGAAGCGCCTAGAACCGCTCGGCCACTACGGCCGGCTTCACCTAATTGCCTGCCCATAGTATACCTGTAAGTTTTCTGTAACAGCTACTCGCAATCACACTTGAACAAAACTAACCGAATGTTTGAAAGCTTGTTGTTTACAAACAGCAGAAACAAACGAATACCGACCGTTGGATTCCAAGGATAGCCAACACACTCGGTAGTAAAAAAAATTCCTAACGTGCAATGTAGGGGATATAAAGATCAAAATATATGCAGAAAAGTGGGTGACAGAAAAATGGGCGTGGCACATAAACACAGGTGGTAGGAAAATGCTCTTTAGATGCTCGAAAAAATTATTTTTCAACGAAATCATTTTCAGAATACTTAAATAAAACCTTAATCTATCGAAATATGATGAAAACCGAAAACCGAATTTTTTCGATCTGAACCACGGTGTGGTCCCGTTAACGGCGAACGGTTGGTGTGCCGTCTGCCGGGATATGGTTTTTAGGCGGTTTCCCTCATTCTAGCTGGTGAATACCGGACTGGTTACCATGTTCCACCTCATGCACACACTGTGCATACATTTATAACACTTTCTCGTATTTGCACACACTATTTACTCTACAGCAGAGAGGCTGAGATACCATTCCTCTGACCTCTGAGATAAATAAGAGCGTGATGACTTTAGGTGTTTGGTCTTCTTAAACACTTAACCAGCACAGAACAATACTGCACTAACTAGAAAGCACCGGTGAACACTCAGGGTCCGATTAGAAGCTTTAAACTATGTACAACATACAAATTGTAAAAGTCGTGATACAGGTTCTTTTCGATAAAGTTTTGACACTATCATATTCTAGTTTCCGCCTGCACAAGTAGGCAAGTAAGTGCCGGCGCAATTTTGTCGAACTTTTCTGCAGGCCATCTTTCATTTGAGTAATTTTCAGAGTCGTTTCGGAGGGTTTTCTATTGCTATCCCTGCTGTTCTGATTCATTCTGATGAAATGACAGAAAGACTTTTCTGGCTAGTTGTATCAAGACAGTCTTTACAACCAGATGTGCAACTGTACAACATGCTAAAAAAGATGTATTAAAAGCGCTTCAGTTTCTACAGCAGTGGCAATTTAGAAAGCACTCAGTTTCGTAGCTTCGACTACCTTCTTAAAGTTGTTAATCGTGTCTGATTCCCAGAGTGCCCTCAAAAACGTAGAACAACGGAGATGGAATAAAATCACCAACCGTTTTATAGCGGATGTGTTACGGGAATATGTTGACAGTAAATCGAGGGGCAGACAATCTACCTTGTGCGGGTGTATTCCCACGCTGGCGTCCGCTATAATGAGGAGCTTGACGTTTTAGCGAAGCAGGCTGCTTTTATACGAACTGTCCTCGATTTGAAACCGCCGTATATAACTTATGTGAGGTCAAGAGCCACTGGAGCATCAATAGCAAGAGATTTGGAGGGTGTCGCAACAAACCAAATGTGGACAATATGGGGAATTACAACCTCAGATTCATACAAGGCCGTGATTTACCAGGATTCATTTCGACCGATCAACGTTTTCCACCATCACTGACTCCGCTTTAGCCATTCCTCTTTTCTACATCTATATAGAATCAGCTTTTATGATTCTCCTCCACGTGAGTGTCATTCGGAGCCAGAAGCTGGCGGAAATCACATATTGCTGTCGTGTCCCGAATATGACTGTGAAATATCTGAACTTTTGAAGACGTTGATGAATATAGGGTACCATCTCCCTCAATCAGTTTCTTCTATATTGTTTATTAAAGATATTCGCCTTTATGAAGTGACTGTTAATTTGCATAAGAGTGCAAGAAAAAATATGTTGTTTTATTAGTTTTCGTATTTTTGTTTTCCTGTATTGCTTATGACTATATTTAAGAAATTGTGTGAGTTGATAGCACAAAAAGTCTCAGTTGCTAATCATGCTTATTTATTAAAAATATATCGTGGAAAAACTTGAGCCTTTAATTCTGTAAATATGCGTTCTTGTATTTTTTTGTGCTATGAAGTACCCAAAGTAAACTTAAGTTTTAGATGGCTAAATAGAGTACAAAATCTTGAGGCTGTATGAAAAAATTGGCCAAGTGCAAGTAGGACTCGCGTTCTGAGGATTCGGTATAAACTTAATTAAGTATATCGATAGTTCATCCATCCCGAAAATCGGAAATCTCGACGATTTTTGCGTGATATCGTGACTGGCAAAGTGTCGATCCCGAGAATTCCAAGACTTTCAAGAATATTTTCATTTAAAGTTTAACCTTTTTGTATAATTTCGCATTTGCTATTGCAATTCTTGAGTCGGATAGACAGTCGGATAACAAATGAAAAAAAATTTTCTTGTGATGTAATTAGAAATTAAAAATTTTTGATTTTTTACCAGTAACTGTACTGCGAAACGTTGCTACTTGCCAAATTTCATGATTCTATATGAGCGGGCGGTATCCTGTACTCTTTGATGAGTTAGTTTGGGAATCTCAAAATATGTGACATAAATAGCCATGTGTTTTGATTGCGTTAGAAGCTCAAATTTTTTACACCTTAATAGTGACATATACTCTAATTCTATACGTCTACCTGCTCATGAGTTCAGGTTGGTGATTACAAATTCTTTTACGTTGATGTAAGCTCTTCGTGAGAAATCCACGCGACGTGCTTGGGTCACGTAGAAGTTATTCGAAATCACACCTGCCTATGCCGTTACAGGTTTCAGAAATCAGTTATATTTCCTACACTGCGTAGGTAACGCAGATATAGTCACACCAAAAGGCTGTCTGCATCTGGCGGTTGTAAAACAGGCATTGCAAGAAGTACCTTCGGTGTCTACTGGATGGCAGAGCAGCTGGCGACAGCCGAGGTGAAGAGGTCGTGAGAAGTCCAGGCAGGGCCTAAGACCTCTTCCAACGGACGATCCTCCAGGAGTTGATCAGACCGGCAGCGCGTCCTGATCACCAAACTGGACTCAGCTGACCCGTCACACCCCGCTGGACTCCGGATGCGCTGCTATCCGGTGCGGTGGGAACATCGAAGCCGTCCGCCACTGGAAAATCAGGATTCCTCCTTTGACGGCACTGAGAGCCTAATTCGCGTCGACAATACCTGACACCGGAAGCATTGGGCGCCCGGAACGAGTTGGTCTGCCGCGCATCAGAACCTGTCCGTCTGCGGCTCAGAACTGCATGATACGCGGCGGAACCAGCTTTGCGCTACTGCGTAGCCCTCCAGGTGCAACGAGCCGCTGGTTTCCTTCCCGGGTTCCGTCAAGTCCCGATACTTGTTCCTTTCTTGAAGCTTTGTGTTCCTACCTCTGCAACTGCACTGCACAAGCACTCTTCCCTGTTCTGTTTGCGTATGGTATGTGGGAAGAATGACGATCGGTACCTTTCTGTACGGGCTCGGCATTATGTAATTTTAGCGTCGTTGTAACCACGCTAGATATTTGTTCGCAAAGCAGAACGAGGGCTTTCTTAACGTTGTGACTAAATATGCGTTCACAAGGACTATATTTCATGGCAATGTGTGACCGCAATAACTTTGCCGCCAACACTGCTGCAACGTGGCTGCGGTACACGACAGTACTGCGGTACGGCAGACAATATTTCCGATGGGTCAGGCTATTGTAGGTAGATGTTGGTGAATTGTCGAGCTGTTGCCCATGTTTGCCATTAAGGGCGGAGAATATTTCGTACTACCCGCCACTATCTGTCTATGTCGGTGACTGTAAATGCTTAAATGCTTCCCCCTCTCCTAGCCTTGCTTCCTCTTTCTCATACCGGCGGCGCCGCAGTGGCAAATCGCGTAATATGAGCAATGAAACAATATTACTTCGCTTCAGTTCGACCCGCGTAAAGACACTCGGATGGCTTGTTTACATTGTTGTAGAAGTGGACAAACGAGACAGTCACAGATAATATAAATGTGGACGACCACAGCTCTGTAATACAGAAAGAACTAGGACATGATGGAAAGTAACGTCTCCGAATTTTTTATGTGAAAACTCTGAAAGCTTTCTGAACAAGGCATGCGTGATTAACGTTCTACGTCTTTATTCGTCGTGCCTACATACTGGGTGACGCACGAAATGTGTTACCATTTTCTTTCAGAATATAAACTTTATTGTCAATACAATCTGAAAGGAACATACACTACAATGAAGAGCCGTCCATGGAGATTTGTTCTAACTCAACACATGCTCATTATGTCCACTATTTCGTTTCCTAACTTCTTTCAAACGAACACTGAAGTTAGTGATTACCCTACGGCACATGTCTTCCGTAATTTCACTGCAAGCTTGAAGAATAAGTCTTCTGAGCTCCATTAAATCACGAGGACGTTTCCTTTAGGTACCCCCAAAGAAAAAAGTCACATGGATTGAGGTTTGGACGATTGGGGGGCCAATTTTGTCCGTCATTGAAGCGACCTGGAAACCTGAGTGAAATGATCCGCATGCCAAAACGCTCGTGTAAAAACTCCAACACAGTGTTTGCAGTATGTGGCCTTGCTCCATCTTGCATGAACCATTGCGTGTCGAAGGGCAAGGCAGTAGCAAGAAGCTGTGGATTGAAGCTATTGCGAAGAATGCTCAAATAACGCTCGCTGTTCACAGTTTTTTCAAAGAAAAAGGGTCCAATAAGTCAATGACTGGAAATTGCTGCCCACGCTGTAATCCTCGGAGCGTAATGTTGTCGTTCATGAAGCACTTGTGGGTTTTCAGTGGCCCAAAAGCGTTCATTTGGTTTGTTAACCACCCCTTCTAAATGAAAATGCGCCGCATCTGAAAACCAAACGTTGTTGAGAGTTTCTTCTCTATCCTCCGCCCACTGAGCAAACAGTAGTCTCTGCTGCTTGTGTTCTTCAGTGAGCTTCTGTGCACAGGTCATCTTGTATCGGTACATATGGAGGTAGCTTTTAAGAATGCGTTGAACGGAGCGTCGGGATATTCCCAGGTGCACTGCTGCCTTTCTACACGATTTCCCGGGACTTCTCTGTACAGCAACTCGTACCGCTTCAATATTCTCCGGCGAACAGGCTTAGGCCGAGGTCGCTTCGATTCCAATACTGTTCCTTCATGTACAAATTTATCGTACAACCTGTGGATGGTCTTCTTGCAAGGGACCCATCGTGTGTTAAACTGTTGTCGAAAACGCCTCTGAGTCACAACAAGGCTTTTCGTTTCATGAAAAAGTAACACAACTGCCGATCGTTGCTGTGTCGTCAATCTTCCATTGTCAGCCATTGCTGCTTACTAGTCTCCTAGCGGCAGTATCGTGAACTACACGTCATTTCGTAACTCGTTTGTTTTCCGAGCTCTGCTGGTACTGCTGTAGAGATCCCAGCGGGATATCTAATGTGCGTCGTAAATTGTGAAAGAAACAATTGGTAACACATTTCATGCGCCACCCTGTATTTACTTCGCAACATAGTTACCGTGGCGACGGACACATTTCTCTCAACGAGAGACTCGTTTGTTCATACATCATAGTACAATGTTCGACTGTTGACGGAGACACAATCTGACCTCTGCTTTCACAGTTTCATCGCTATCAAAGTGAAGTCCTCGAAAGTATTCTTTAAGTTTTGGTTGGGGTCAAGTGTGGGATGATCGATGACAATGGTCCCAAGGCGTGCGATTGTCATAAGTCCGTATGTGGACGAACCCTTCGAGCTCGATACTCGATTACAATACTCTGTTTCTCACGCACCGATATACACTCCTGGAAATGGAAAAAAGAACACATTGACACCGGTGTGTCAGACCCACCATACTTGCTCCGGACACTGCGAGAGGGCTGTACAAGCAATAATCACACGCACGGCACAGCGGACACACCAGGAACCGCGGTGTTGGCCGTCGAATGGCGCTAGCTGCGCAGCATTTGTGCACCGCCGCCGTCAGTGTCATCCAGTTTGCCGTGGCATACGGAGCTCCATCGCAGTCTTTAACACTGGTAGCATGCCGCGACAGCGTGGACGTGAACCGTATGTGCAGTTGACGGACTTTGAGCGAGGGCGTATAGTGGGCATGCGGGAGGCCGGGTGGACGTACCGCCGAATTGCTCAACACGTGGGGCGTGAGGTCTCCACAGTACATCGATGTTGTCGCCAGTGGTCGGCGGAAGGTGCACGTGCCCGTCGACCTGGGACCGGACCGCAGCGACGCACGGATGCACGCCAAGACCGTAGGATCCTACGCAGTGCCGTAGGGGACCGCACCGCCACTTCCCAGCAAATTAGGGACACTGTTGCTCCTGGGGTATCGGCGAGGACCATTCGCAACCGTCTCCATGAAGCTGGGCTACGGTCCCGCACACCGTTAGGCCGTCTTCCGCTCACGCCCCAACATCGTGCAGCCCGCCTCCAATGGTGTCGCGACAGGCGTGAATGGAGGGTCGAATGGAGACGTGTCGTCTTCAGCGATGAGAGTCGCTTCTGCCTTGGTGCCAATGATGGTCGTATGCGTGTTTGGCGCCGTGCAGGTGAGCGCCACAATCAGGACTGCATACGACCGAGGCACACAGGGCCAACACCCGGCATCATGGTGTGGGGAGCGATCTCTTACACTGGCCGTACACCACTGGTGATCGTCGAGGGAACACTGAATAGTGCACGGTACATCCAAACCGTCATCGAACCCATCGTTCTACCATTTCTAGACCGGCAAGGAAACTTGCTGTTCCAACAGGACAATGCACGTCCGCATGTATCCCGTGCCACCCAACGTGCTCTAGAGGGTGTAAGTCAACTACCCTGGCCAGCAAGATCTCCGGATCTGTCCCCCATTGAGCATGTTTGGGACTGGATGAAGCGTCGTCTCACGCGGTCTGCACGTCCAGCACGAACGCTGGTCCATCTGAGGCGCCAGGTGGAAATGGCATGGCAAGCCGTTCCACAGGACTACATCCAGCATCTCTACGATCGTCTCCATGGGAGAATAGCAGCCTGCATTGCTGCGAAAGGTGGATATACACTGTACTAGTGGCGACATTGTGCATGCTCTGTTGCCTGTGTCTATGTGCCTGTGGTTCTGTCAGTGTGATCATGTGATGTATCTGACCCCAGGAATGTGTCAATAAAGTTTCCCCTTCCTGGGACAATGAATTCACGGTGTTCTTATTTCAATTTCCAGGAGTGTAGTTACGTTATACACCGCCATGTTACATGCTGTAGTCCGGGACTCTCTAGCGGCGGAGGCTGCAAATATGTAGACATGAGGAATGTATAATGTTAGCAACGTTTGTTTTATTTAAAAAACTTTAAGATTTTTCACATATAAAATTAAGACGCATTACTTTTCAGCACGTCCTTGTAATATACACGGTGATTTTTTCCAACGTGTACAAACTCTAGGGATTGCCCGATGAGAGGATACGGAAAAAGAGGTCTAATGAAATGACGTCCGGGAAAGCATGGTTTCCATGCTAGAGACCATTTATTCAATCAGACTTTGCTACAGAGACTGCGGTCTAATACGCGCAGTACCATACAGCCACAGTTACAGTATGCATGGTTTCCACCTAGAGGGTGGTACTGTTCCTTAAACATGCCCTTGCGCTCTCTCCTGCCATAGTAATTGGTAATGCTTGTCGGATTCACTTCTCTTGCTGACTCTCCATTTAGTGGATGTGATACAGCGTTGTACACAATGGTTCCATACTCGAATCGAGAGCTTGCTTACAGAAAGGCAAATGGCAACGGGCGGCGGGCAGCAATGTTGTATCGGGAGACCTATCCCCGCCGACAACAACCACAGCATTCAATGTTTGCAACAGTGTTTCACCGTTTGTCTGAGACAGGGTCGTTTCAGGAACAGGAAATGTTCGAACACCAGACTTAGCAGAAAATGTGATTAACACTGTGGAAAGCGACCGCTGTGTCAGTCAGTACCAGGCAGTTGGCCCGCTTCTACGGGGTAAGCCAGACGACCGTGTGGAACATTCTCCATGGCAAATGTTAGCACACTTATCACTTACAGCGTGTGCAGGGCTTACTAGCGACAGACTTTCCACATCGGAAGCAGTTTTGTCACTGGTTTCTTCACCAGGCAACCACGATTCCGAGATTTATGTCATCCATCCTAGTCACAGATGAGGCTACCTTTATGTGGATAGTTATCTTCATCTTTCATAACAGTCATGTGTGGGATAGTATGCAGAACCCGCATAGTATGGTGACAGCGAATGATCAGCATCGATGCAGCCGGAATGTGTGGCACGGGGATATTGGCGACCGTATTTTGGGACCAGTCTTCCTTCCACGTCGCCCACAGGCCGGAACTATCGACGTTTCTTGCTGGTGTCTTTGCCTCCCCTGCTGGAGGAAGTACCATTGATGATTCGAGGAGTTATGTGGCTGCTACATTATGGTGCTCCAGTCCACATCGCTGTTAACGTCCGGACGTATCTCAGTCATCACTGGTCGATGGATAGGACGGGCGGGTCCAGTTGCATGGCCTGCTCGTTCACCGGATCTTAACCCGTGCAATTTCTGGTTATGGGTCCATTTCAAAAGTATCGTGTATGCAGAGCCCATTCCAAATTTGGAGACAGTGGAGCAGCGTATTCATGCTGCCTTTGACACTGTTCGGATGCAGCCTGCCAGATGTAAACGTGTGAGGCAGAACATGCTACGGCGCGTACACGCATGCGTTGAGGCAAATGGTCATCCTTTTCAGCACATACTGTAACTGTCGCTGCATGGTGCAGCTCGTATTGGACTGAAGTCTCTGTAACAACGTATGACTGAATAAATGCTCTCCAGCATGTAAACCATGCATTTCCGGACGTAAGTTCATTAGACCTTTTCTGATCCGTATTCTCTCAACGATGAATCTCTAGAGTTTGTACACGGTGGAAAAAATCACCCTATATACAAAGACAGAAATGTGAAAAAGGATGTTCTCACTGCTATCGTCGTACTGGATCTGCAGTGATGAGCCATAACTTTATCCTACATAGTTTCTTAAAACTTCTCAATGTTTTTGAAGCTTCATCTCCTTTGTTTCTGCGCTCATGACTAGCAATTAGTGACATTTTTTCACTTTTTACCGTCTTTGTATAATTTACTTTTCACGACCATTAACTTTGGTCGGAGATGTAATGCACGAAATTCATAGATCTGTCACTGTACTAGTGAACATAAACGTTTGATTATTAATTCAAATTAGCGAATTCGTCCGTGCTTCGCAATTGCTAAATAAGTACAGAAATTGAATGTATAATCTCCTTCTTCCGCCTTTCTGTGTTTATCTACTGCTTCCCCTATCTTTGTCCATCTAATCATGCTACCCCCTGTCTCTGTCCATTGCCTACCCCCTTTCATCTTCCCTCCTCTCTCTCTCCATTTTCTCCTCTCTCTCTCCGTCCAACTCCTCTTTCCCCCTCTCTATGTCCATTTCCACGCCCCCCCCCCCCATCTTTCTACGTCCCTCTGCCGGTTCTAATGGTTTAAATGCCCCACTATTGTGGTTAAAACTCATTGCGAGAAAGAAAACAAAATCGCACACATTCACACAGAGAAATGCACAGCATCTTCTTTATCGCAGTCTGTTTTCACGCAAAATGGGTGCACTGTTGTTTAAAAATATATTTAGCGTGTGTACATATAAATATATATTAAAGTTTCGTGTGAAAATTTCAAGCAAATTGGTCAAGAGCTTTTTGAGATTTTTGGTAACAACGTTTCCCTTTCCTATATTAGTATGTGCATATGTATTATAGGATGGCGCAACGGAAAATACATAAAAATCTTTACGTAATCGAAAATACATATTCATTTACATCTATATCAATACTCTGTAAACAACCGTGAGGTGCATGACAGAGGGTAAGTCCCATTGTACCATGTTATTGGTCTGTAACTGTCGCTGTTCACGAATGGAGCGCTGGAAGAATGGTTGTTTGAATGTCTCTGTCGGTGCAGTAATTATTCTAATCTTATCCTCACGATCCCTAAGTGAGTAGTAATACATGGGGGATTGTAGAATGTTCCTAGAGCATTTACAGCCGGTTCCTGAAACTTTGTTAATAGACTTTCTCGGGATAGTTTACGTCTATCTTCAACAGTCTTCCAGTTCAGTTCCTTCAGTATCTCTGTGACACTCTCCCACGGATTAAGCAAACCTGTGGCCATTCGTGCAGTCCTTCTCTGTATACGTTCAGTATACCATGTTAGTCCTATCTAGTACGGGTCCCACACACTTGAGCAATATTCTACTGCTCCTCCTATCTTTGTCCATCTAATCATGCTCCCCCCTCGGTCACACGTGTGATTTATAGGCAGTCTCCTTTGTAGATTGACTGCACTTCGCCGGTATTCTGTCAATAAACTGAAGTCTACCACCTACTTTACCCACTGCTGAACCGATGTGATCATTCCATTTCATATCCCTATAAAGTGCTGCGCCCAGGTATTCTGTGTGAGCTGGCCGATTCCAACAGTGAGTCATTGACATTACATTCATAGGATACTACGTTTTTTCGTTTTGTGAAGTGCAAAATTTTACATTTCTGAACAAGTTGCCCATCTCTGTACCACTTTGAAATCTTATTGAGATGTGACTAAATATTTATGCAGCTTCTTTCATATAGTACCTAATTATAAATAACTGCATCATCTGTTAAAAGCCTGAGGTTACCATTAACATTGTCTACATAGTCATTAATAGACAAGAGCCCCAACGCACGGGGCATAACCGAAGTTACGCCTGCATCTGACAATGACTCTCCATCCAAGGTAACATGCTGTCTCCTCTCTACCAAAAAGTCCTCAATCCAGTCACAAATTTCACCTGATATCCCATAAGATCGTACTTTTACAATTAGCGTATGTGTGTTACTGAGTTATATGCTTTTCGGAAATCAAGAAATTCTGACTGCCTCGATCCAAATCTTTCAGTATGTCATGTGAGAAAAGTGCGAGTTGAGTTTCATGTGATCGATGTTTTCGGAATCCACATTAGTTGGTATTAACGAGGTCACACTGTTCAAGATACCTCATTATGTTTGAGCTCAGAATGTGTTCTAAGATTCTATAACAAATCGTTTCAAGGATATTGGACAGTAGTTTCGTGGATCGCCTCTACTACCTTTCTTGTAGAGGGGTGTTACCTTTTTCCAAGAACTGGGAACGGTTTTTTGTTCGAGGGATCTACAAGAGCCCCACAAAGGAAAACCAAGGAAAACCTTGGGGTAGATTTACCATCCTCGTATTTCTCATTTGCAAGGATAATTAATTGAATTATATGGAAAATAAAAAAAATATTTACAATATGGATTTTTTTGTTGAATGAATTTAAACACTGTTCACAAAAGAAACACAACACTGTTAATCTTCTGTGTCTTGAGGTGAACCATCGACGCGTTGGTTTACGTCCATCTACGATTCCCTTCTATCAGTCATCCCCGGGTAACTGATTGAATTCTATTCCCATTTCACCGTCTCCTCGTGGGTATTATGGTTTTCCGCATATGGTTAACATGAAAATAAGAGTCAGTGTAAGTTCCGTGGAAAAGGTGTTTGAGCTATGCTGAGCTGAAATAGAATCTAATCTAAAGTTCTTTCTAATTCTCTGTCCTGAATTCGAAATATTCGGAAGTCGTAAGGTGTTCTTCATTTCTATCAACAACCCTAGAATGCACTATACACAAATCCAACTGGGGCTGCCGTGTCAACTTATGCTCGTCATCTTTCAGATGGACTTTAACACTTGTTGATGGGCTTATAACTGAAAGGCATTCGCTCAGTTGGTAACTTCGCGAGCAACAATTGATACAACATAATTTACATACACAGGTATGTTACAACAATAGTAGAATTCTAAAGACAATGTTCATCACAAAAGATTGAAACAAAGTAATAGGCGTCCTTTTAAAACTGAGAACGGGTTACCCCTTCCGAACAGCATGACTTCAGCTCAGCGAGTAAAAAAGCAAATACAAACATACATTGAGATTGTTAAATTGACATAAGAAAAAATATCTTGCCATAGACCAGATTCATTTGAGTCACTAACCCATGGTCATTATGCATTGTGAAACCTGATTGAAATTACTATCTACTAAATAAAAATTTTTTAAAAGAAATCGTTCATACTATAGCTAAATTCTCTGCATACTGAAAAGAAAACTTATCCTTACAGTGGAAAACCTATACATAATGTCTGCATATCTCTCGTACAGTATGCCTGAAAAGAAAACTAACTACTAAATTGCAAAAAAAAAGAAACTATCCTGAGTATGATTCATAGGTTTAATGAAAATTCTCTAATCAATATTATTTGATAAGAATAGTATTTTCAATATTCAGAATCTTCAGTCATCATGAAATTGCTTTAACAAGTGATGAGGATACATTCCTTTCACCTTTCCATTCTTCACATCCTTCAAAACATAAGTTCCTGGATGGGGTATTTTGGTAATCACAAATGGTCCTTGATACAATAATTGCCATTTTGTGTTCTTCCTCTGTATAAGTGAAGCCTTAGGATGAGTTTTTACTAAAACTTGGTCTTTCACTTTATATGTTTTTATTTTTCCAAGTCGATTGTCAAAATATATTTTCCTTTTTCTTGCCTTGTCCATTATATTGAGTAAGGATTGTCGTACTTTATTTT
This sequence comes from Schistocerca serialis cubense, assembly GCF_023864345.2. Taxonomy (NCBI): domain Eukaryota; kingdom Metazoa; phylum Arthropoda; class Insecta; order Orthoptera; family Acrididae; genus Schistocerca; species Schistocerca serialis. Next base: position 345,578,857 of record NC_064646.1, read on the forward strand.
GTAGGTCTATTTTGTTAATAGCTACTTTAGGAATTGATCGAATCCAGTCATTCTGTTCCTGTTTTCCAAACATCAGTTCGTATGGGGTGTATTCTGTCGTAGTATGTGGCATATTGTTTACAATTTCCTGAAAATCGTGAAGATAGTCGATCCATTTGGGTTGCTGGTTGTGGCAATATGTTCTCATGAACCGGTTTAATTCACGAAAAATTCGTTCCACGGGATTCGCCGAAGGGTGGTACAGTGATGTTAGAATTTGTTTTATACCACAACTGGCTAATGTTTGCCTCCAACGAAATCCAGTGAACATTGACCCATTGTCAGAAAGAATAGCCTCTGGTTTGCCAACCTTGACTATATAATCCTTGACCAGCTTCTTGGCTATGGATGCAGCAGTAGCTGATTTTAATGGATAAAGTTTGACGTACTTAGTAAATATATCAAGAAAAGCTACAATATATTTGCATCCTCCCTTTGATGATGGTAGAGGACCACAGACGTCGACCGAAATGATTGACAGCGGTTTAGTGGGTATAATAGGATGTAGGAAATCTTTCACACAAAAATTTCCTGGTTTGGCTAGCTGACAAATTTTACATTTCCTTAACTGTCTGTGCACTTTCCTGCGAATGTTTGGGAAGTAGCAATATGCTTGAATCTTCCGAGCACACTTTAATACTCCAAAATGTCCCCAAGTGATGTGCGTGTGCAAAATTAAGTCATTCTCATTCTTCTCGGGAATACACACCTTCCAATTATCTGAATCAAGATGCCCTTTGAAAAATAAGACATCGTCCTCAACTTTGTACAGTCTCTTCAGATCATCGTTTCCAGGCTTTGCTAAAGTTTCCTTTATTGAATGCCAACGAGGATCTTCATTCTGTAGTTTTTCCATGTTCTTACACATGTCAAAAAAATGTTTCCTATATATTCTATCAGTCATTATAAGAACATTAAATTCGGACGGATTGCCGGTGATGTTGATAGTTGACAAATCTCCATCTGGCATTCTAGACAGTGCATCAGCGATGAAATTATCCTGTCCGCTTAGGTATTTAATTTCAAATTGAAACTCTTGGAGTGAGAGCGTCCATCTTGCTAATCTTGGATGTAATAATTTACATGTTTGCAAAAAACTTAACGCTTTGTGGTCACAGTATACTGTTGTCTTCGCTCCATATAAGTAATAGTAAAATTTCTTAAATGACCAGACTACGGCCAATGCTTCCCTTTCGGTAGTCGTATATGTTCTTTCACAAGCAGTTAAGAGTCGGCTAGCAAAAGCTATTGGACAGAAAGTTGATTTCCTATCTATCATCTTTACTTGGAAGAGGCATGAACCTATTCCAATTTCCGAAGCATCTGCCATTAAACCGAATTCTTGGCTCATATCCGGATGATATAATATTTGTGAATTGACTAAGGCATGTTTTATTGCTTCAAATGCATTCTGACATTGTTGCGTCCACACCCACGGAGTATTTTTGCGCAACAAGCTGTACAACGGTTCTGCATTAATAGAGTGGTCGTGAATGAAACGCCTGAAAAAAGAGACAACTCCGAAGAAGCCCTTTAACTGTCTTTTTGTTGTTGGAACTGCAAAGTTTTTGATTGCCTTTAGTTTCTCGGAGTCCGGTAAGATGCCTTTTTCATTTATAAGATGACCCAAAAATTTGATTTTATCTCGAGCAAAATGGGACTTTTGCAGATTTGCGGTTATGCCTGCTTCCTTGAAACGTTCTAACACTCTTCTCAATAAATCAACGTGCTCCTCCCATGTGCTCGTAGCTATGAGCATGTCGTCCACAAATAAAGTTAAATTGCTTCGAAGTGCAGGTCCCAATGCATGATCTAGAGCATTTATAAAAACTCCTGAGCTCACGTTTAGCCCAAAAGGTAAAACCTTAAATTGATAGCTTCTACCTGCATGTACAAATGCGGTGTACTTTTTTGATGGTTCGTCTAGAGCCACCTGCCAAAATGAACTTCTCAAATCAATATTTGTTAAGTATTTCATCCCCTCGAACTTTTGAATTAGCTCATCGATGTTTTCCGGGTGAGTTCGCACGGGCATGATAATCTTATTTATCTCCCGTGCGTCTAGCACGAGACGAACTTTTCCTCCCTTTTTCGAGACAACATGAAGCGGACTACAGTATGGACTCGTCGAAGGTTCGATCAGATCCCATTCAAGCATCTGGTGGATTTCCGCATCAACTGCCATTCGTTGGTGCCACGGTACTGGATAAAAAATACGGCAGAAAACTTGGTGTGGTATCACATCTAAATGGCATGTGTATCCCTTGATTACACCAGGTCTTTCTTGAAAGACTTCATGATATTCCTGTAGAAGATCATATAATTGCTTTCTTTGATGTTGTTGCAAATATTCAGGTTCTTGCACCTTTTCATATACCATATCTTCAGGGTTTAAAACTGGTTGCAAGTAATTAATTTGGTAATACCGTACAGGTTTGCTATGTATCCACTTTATTTGCAGCTTTCGTCCCTGACAATACTTTCCGTGGGTACTATATTCCCTGAGAAGATTCACTTGATGTTTCTGATCCATTGTTGTAAAACTGGCACGGCCTAGAGAAAAATCGATACGCCAATTTCTCTCTCTAAATTCATCTATACCCAGGATACAGTCCTCAACCAATTTTTTTATTACAAGGAACGTGCAATTTATAGCTACATTTCCTATATCTAACTGGAGTTGAGTCTGCACTTTAACCTGAGAAGACTTATGACCAGTAGGACCTACAATTCTACAACATTGAACAGGAAAAATCGGTGGATTTGCTTTCTGAAGTATTCTTTGAAATAACTTCTCAGAAACGACATTTACTGCTGCTCCTGTATCTAAAGTAACTTGCACAGTAATGCCTTCAATCGCCGCCTGAATTTTCGCAACAGGTTCAGTGATATGTTCCTCTTGACAAGGCATCATATCCTGCTGAAGTTCTTCTATTAATAATTTGCCATCATTGTACCGAAAGAAATTGACGCTTGAATTTTCGCCCCTGAAAACTTCCTCGACTGCACCGTCGGGGCTTCTGACAGTCGAGTTTAGTTTGACGATTGTCCATTATTAGTAGATGTCTGCTCCGTTACGTCGGTTATTATTGGTGGTTGATTTCTCCATTCATTTGCATTATCATTTGGTATCCAACCTGAAGTTTGTGGTTGGTTGTGATATTCTTGGGTTGGTTGCTGATATCGGCCTTTTTGCTGATAATTCCCTTCTTGATAGTATCCTTTCCTCTTCTTATTATTCTTCCTCCATTTCCGTTTATATGTTTGTTCACATTGTTGGTCATGATTACACTGGTCGGGATTTTCGTTACCAAATTTCACGTTTTTCTGGAAATAATTCACCTGTGGGTTTGGTGAATTGTGTGCAAAAGGTTTGTTTCCATACTGTTTGTTGTTACTATTGTATTTGTTAGGTTGGTAACTTGGCTGGTTATAGCGCACACGTGATTCTTCGAACAGAATGTCTATTGAATCCAATGTGGCTAGAAAATCTTCCACATGTTGTTCAGGCACATGTAGAAGCTTTTCCTTAACTTCAAGTGGAAGTTTGCCCTTTAATATTCGAATGATATCCTGCGTCGGGATTGGTTCATTCCAGTATTTACTTTTATTTATATACTTCTCGAAATACTTTCTTAAAGATCCATTTTTGAAAGAAAAAGGTTCTGGGTCAAAAACTTCCTTACGTAGTCTTTCTTGTACACCTTTATTCCAGTATTTGTGCAAGAAAGCACGCTCAAATTGGTCATAATCTTGACACCAATCGGATGCTTCTGACGCCCACATCGATCCATCTCCGTGTATGAATCCTGCAACGTACATAATTTTTTGTTGCTCAGTCCACATTCGCGGCAATATCCCTTTAAATTGCTTGATAAATACCACGGGATTGATCGACTTCCTTTCGGGAATAAATATCTGGAATTGACGATATTTAAGCATTTTTTCTTCATTCATAGTCACAGGTGTATTCTGGTGGCTACTACGCGGTGAATGATAATCTCGATAATTTGTTTCTGGTTGATTACGTAAATATGCACCAATACATGGATATTGTTGCATGGATTCGGTTTCACTGGTTTCATCAGGAATAATGTCTGCTTTTGATAAACTGCAAGTAGTATGTGCCCCTCTAGTATTAACTAGACCTTGCTGGCATGCTTTTAATGTATTTTCTATCTTTGCTTTCCAAGCAGGAAATTCATCTCCTATATTCTCCTTAATCTCTTTAACTTCTGCCTTAAGTTGTTCTTGTGCAGCTTCGTTGTTAACTTGCACGTTAGAAACCGTTTCTTTCAAGGTTTTGTCAACATAATTTCGCACTGTCTCGGTTTGCTCTTTCGCCCAATCTTCAATGTCCTTAGAAAATGCGATCTTATGTTCATTGAAAAGTTTCTCTATGTGTTTCTCGCCTTCGAGACTGAGAGTGTCTATCCTCCGAGTAAGCTCAAGGACAGCTTGCTCGTTATCGTGCTTAATTGTATTCACGTCTTGCGCAATAGTGTTCTGTACATGAATAACTTCTTGCACTTGATGATTTAGTGTATCTTGACGACATACGATGTCTTTGTATTTGTTTGTTAATTCCTGATACTGTTGTTCTTGTGTAACTATGAGTTGTGCCTGACTGGTAATCAAGTGACTCTGCTTTGTTTCCAAACTCTGGAATTTTTCAGTAATCTTATCATTTATTTCTTTTAGTTTATTAGATTGCTTCTGAGCCAAATTAAATTGCGCACTCTCCAATGCCTGGAATCTACGATTCATGTCGTTTGCAAACGTGGATTGTGCCGTTGTAAGATTAGATTGCGATGTTTCCAATGCCTTAATCCCTTGTGTTATGACAGTCAAACTTGACATCAGCTGGGATAACAAATCGGTATTCTCAGCAATTGGCGATTGCACTGGACTTAACGAGGATGGTACCGACACAATTTTCGGTACAGTCATTTCATTTTCGCACGCGTCTGTGTCAGAGATGAAATTCATGTTGTTTGTTGGTTGCTGCATATTTCTCTGGACTTCTTTCGACATATGAATGTCGGAACTAGCAACCGTTTGTGTCGACGGCATGAGCGCATTAATTATTGCTGGTTGCTCAGCCGTAATCGACATATCGCTAACTACGGCGGTATTAAATTCTGTGGCACTAGTTGACGATGCATTCACACTATTTAATTCATTTTGTGGCATTGTGATGCGTGCTTGCTTATTGGCTTTGAACATAGATCTCGTTATCACCATGTAAATGAGCAATTGACAGTTTCTCCTCTAAATAAGTCCCACAAAAGTGACTATTAAACTTTTACACACGCAAAAACATTAATGTCCTAATGCTGTTAATGTACACTTTACAATGTGACACAAAAATAGTGCATATATAACACATAAAATGTTGTCTTACTATATCTACTGAAATACTGGAATTCTAGTAAAAGTAATACAGCAACACTATTTATACTTAGAAAATTTCTACATGAGGGGTCACTACAATGCATAAATGCTCAAGAAAGCTAGTAATTCAAATGTTCTGGCCTTTTTGAAGTTTCTGCTCGGCTGCTGGGACGGCGCACTCGTTCTCTTCACAAGATACTCCCGCACGTTGGCGTTAGCATGAAACATACAAAGGACCATAATGTAGTTACTCTATAAGACTAGACATATATACACACAATGAAACATTACTTACTAAATTACTAACATATTTATATTGCAGGTTCACTATGAGTGTTGTATCAGGATCGTGTCCTGTCTAACGGTAGACATTTATAACGACTCCATCTCTTACTAGGCTAATTACTGTTTAGCTCTACAGGGCCATTATACTGAAATGTTTCCCCACACCACCTAGTATTGTCTTTCTATTTGTGTGAGTAACTGTATGTTCACTGTTGTGGGTAAATACATACAGCGTACACAGGGCGGTGTGTGAAACTGATGGCGATTACACGCTTCCGCTGTTGTAGAAATCTGCTCCAGATGCTGCAGATACCGTGTTGAGCTGAAAGTGGTAACCAAAATACGGAGAAATATTCTTCGGGGCTCTGTTGCATAGCAATCAGATTGCTTTCAGTTCTGAGAAATGTCCAGTTACTATTGTGGATTTGAATGATCCATGAAGTGACTTCTTTTCCGAAGAAAACATCGAACTATTTCACTAGAACTGAACGCTCCCGTCGGAACTGTTCTCAACTGGTGTTTATTAGTAAATCACAGTAGCAGTACATCGCTGGGTGTATAATAAGACGTACCTTCTTGAAATGAACAATATTTTATTGTTCTATTAACTGATTTCCTTCCATATGCACTTATATTTTACAATGTGAATCAAAAACTCGCAATGGCGTCGATTTTTTACATCACAAGAATGGCTCTCCTCTACTAAAATTACTCTTAACAAGAACAAAACAAAACTATATCCTAAGAATAATTATGTGAGCGCTGTCCGCCACAGAGTAATAAACAACATCTTTGTCTCTCTCTCGCACTGTCACAGCAAGTTACGCTGCATGATACATCATATAACGTATGGCAGTTACGAGAAACAGTGCATAGGCCACGCCGAAAGAAATTTACTGATGCGTTAGAAAGAGAATTTTTATGTTAATAACAAGACATAATTGGATTTGCACATCGAGACCGAAGAAACGGCATTTTTACACAATAGATGAGGAAAAATATTTGGGCTCAATGGAAGAGCTGGAAATCTACACACCTAATATGCAGGCACCGGATGACTTGCTGGATGAGAAAAACAAATTAACTGCCATGCAAAATTTTTCATGATCATTTCCATTGTTTTAGAAGGAGAATTTTATTTTTGGTTTGAAGCACGTAAATTATTTTCACTTTCGGGTACAGGAGTTCCACAGCTACGCTCTATTTATTTATACTTCATTCTTTTCAGACTACTCTGCAGTTGCAGCTCCATTCGAAAGCGCACATTCTTGTAATCAGACAAACTGCGAAACTTGAAACTGGAACAGCAGAGAACAGCACGGAACGTGCACTGTAGAATGAAGCTGCAACTCCGAACTAGTCGCGGAAGTATGAAGTATAAGTAAATAAATAAAAAATAAGATTTAGCTGCAGAATCTCTGTTTCCAAAAATAAAAAATTAAGGATTAGATGCTTATAAAATGAGGCTCCATTGGCATGAACTAGTGATGGGTAAGGTCTCTGTAGCAACAGAACTTCCTTAAATAAGAATGACGATAATTATGTATCACGTACCGTATTTTCTTTTTAAAAAACAGTCTCACACCGGAAAATGACGTCTTTCAAGAAGTTTATGCCGGCTGTGAACCCAAGCATATAAAAGACTAGTGGTCATTTTTTCCAGGAATTTCTCGCTAGCGGAACGTTAAAATATGGCAGGGGTGGCGAACAGCCTTACCTTTGGGAGTTGAAAAATTACGCAATGGAGTCGGAGAAGGGTGCATTTTTTAAAGACGAATATTAACATTGACCCAAAAATTTTTATTTCGCAAATGAAGGAACATTTATATTTTGGTGTAGATCTTACATCATTGAATAACCAGAAACAAGGAGTTACTTGTGTGATAAGTATTTTCAGTTATTCACTTTTTGCTGTGAGCTATTTGGAATCTGAATGATTATTGGTGATCATAGTCAACGCAAGTACATGTTAATGTTAATAAGTTAGCTCACTTCGATATTTAGATTTAATAAACTTGTATTGAATACAGTGAGTCACACATTTCTGGTCCCAAAGATGCTTGTTATTAGCATAACCTTCGTTAGAGGATATTTTTCTTCTGGAACTTTCTTCCACGATTCAGTTGTGGATTTACCAGCTCGTTTCGTCGTCTTGCATTTCCAGTAACCCCAAGTCTACAGCTGCTCAGTCCTTTATAACCGGCAGTTGTACATGACAGCCATTCCACCCAAGACCAACACGAAAGTTTAGGAGTCTTGAACTTTGTCATTTATATTTTCAGTGAGGTCAGACATTTTACATAAATTATCTTCCGTTTCCATGTGAGCTTCAGGTAGGCTTTCAACAAGTTTATCTGGACGTTTGAAATGAGCAAGTGCTTTAGTCGCGAAGCCTCTCCGAAGAAGTCTTAATTTGTCAGGAGAGCTAGGAACACTCTACACTAAACTAGAAGTAAGATTTCCACTCGGTAGTCTTCTCGGCTGCTCAGTCCTAAAATCTTCATGTTGTTTTTAGGATCTAGCAGCAACGCAGAGGAGACTCCTAGGAATTATTATGCCGAGAAAGCCTACGAAGTCACAACAAGATTTCCAATCCTTTGTAATGTATGTTTAACTGAACAAGGTCTGTAACCTATCTTCCTTTTGCCAAGCGTTTACGTGGTTCGCTTTCTCAGGATTTGGTGAAGTTTTTATTTTTTTCACTAAGAAAACTGAATCGACGAAGGAACCGCAACAAAGAACAATAAACGCTTACAGCTTGTTCTTTAGCCAGAATAAGATCCAGCTGTACACGACACTAGTACGGCCAGTACTTTATATGGTTGTGAAACCACGTCGTCATCAACAACAACTGAAGAAACGGTATGTGTCTTCGAGATGAGGGTACCTTGGATGGTAAATAGGAACAAAGAAAGAAAGATCTATACCAGCGGTTTGGGTAACCACACATTAGTCAAATATTAGGACACAAGAGGCTACAGTGATTTGGCCACATCCTTCGAGCAGACAGATCCCTTCCATACCGAGTCTTCCATTCTCAACCGGCTGAAAAATTCCAAGGGGACGTCTAAGGACGCGATGGAAGGAACAGGACCTTTTCTTTTGAGTCATCAGTATTCTGACTGGTTTGATGCTGTCCGCCACGAATTCCTATCCTGTGCCAACCTCTTCATCTTAGAGTAACCAATGTCCTCAATTATTTGCTGTATGTATTCCAATCTCTGTCTTCCTCTACAGTTTTTGCCCTCTACAGCTCCCTCTAGTACCATGGAAGTCATTCCCTCGTGTTTTAACAGATGTCCTATAATCCTTTCCGTTTTCCTTATCAGTGTTTTCCACATATTCCTTTCCTCTCCGACTCTGCGCAGAACTTCCTCATTCCTTACCTTATCAGTCCACCTAATTTTCAACATTTGTCTGTAGCAACGCATCTCAAATGCTTAGATTCTCTTCTGTTCCGGTTTTCCCACAGTCATGTTTCACTACCATTCAACGCTGTACTCCAGATCTACATTCTCAGACATTTCTTCCTCAAGTTAAGGCCTATGTTTGATACTAGTAGAGTTCTCTTGGCCAGGAATGCCGTTTTTGCAATTGCTAAATTGCTTTTGAGTCCTCCTCGCTCCGTGCGTCATTCGTTATTTTGCTGCCTAGATAACGGAATTCCTTAACTTCATCTGCTTCGTGACCATCAATCCTGATGTTAAGTTTCTCGCTGTTCTCATTTCTAATACTTCTCTTTACCTTCGTCTTTCTTCGATTTACTCTCAGTCCATACTCTATACTCTTTAGACTGTTCATTCCGTTCAGCAGATCATGTAATTCTTCTTCACTTACACTCAAGTAGCAATGTCTTCAGCGAATCGTATCATTGATATCCTTTCACCTTGAATTTTAATTCCACTCCTGAAACTTTCCTCTATTTCCACCATTGCTTCCTCGATGCGCAGACTGAATAGTAGGGGCGAAAGGCTGCATTTCTGTCTTACAGCTTTTTTAATACGAGCATTTCGTTCTTGGTCACCCACTCTTATTATTCCCTCTTCGCTGTTGTACATATTGTATATAATCCGTCTCTCTCTATAGCTTACCCCTACTTTTTTCAGAATTTTGGACGTATTGCACCATTTACTTTGTACAACGCTTTTTCCAGGTCGACAAATCCTATGAACATGTCTTGATATTTCTTTAGTCTTGCTTCCATTATTAACCGCAACGTCAGAATTGCTTCTCTGGTGCCTTTACCTTTCCTAAAGCCAAACTGACGGTCATCTAACACATCCTCAATTTTCTTTTCCATTCTTCTGTATATTATTCTTGTCAGCAACTTGGATGCATGAGCTGTTAAGCTGATTGTGCGATAATTCTCGAACTTATCAGCTCTTGTAGTCTTCGGAATTGTGTTGATGATATTTTTTCGAAACTCAGATGGTATCTTGCCAGATTCATACATTCTACACACCAACGCGAATAGTCGTTTTGTTGCCGTTTCCTCCAATGATTTTGGAAATTCTGATGGAATGTTATCTATCCCTCCTGCCTTATTTGATATTAAGTCCTCCAAAGATCTCTTAAATTCTGATTCTAATACTGGATCCCCTACCTCTTCTAAATCGACACCTGTTTCTTCTATCACATCAGACAAATCTCCCCCCTTACAGAGGCCTGCAGTGTACTCTTTCCATCTACCCGCTCTCTCCTCTGCATTTAACAATGGAATTCCCGTTGCACACGTACTTTTACCACCATTGCTTTTAATCTCATCGAAGATTATTTTGACTTTCCTATATGCTGAGTCAGTCCTTTCGAAAATCATTTCTTTCTCGATTTCTGCACATTTTTCAGGCAGCCAATTGGTCTTAGCTTCCCTGCACTTCCTATTTATTTCATTCCTCAGTTACTTTCATTTCTGTATTCCTGAATTTCCCTGAACATTTTTGTACTTCCTCCTTTCATCGACTGTAGTATTTCTACTGTTACCCATTGTCTCTTGTCAGTTACCTTCTTTGTACCTATGTTTTTCTTTCCAGCTTCTGTGATTGCCCTTTCTAGAAATATCCATTCCTCTTCAACTGTACTGCCTACTGAGTTATTCCTTATTGCTGTCTCTATAGCCTTAGAGAACTTTAAGCGTATCTCGTCACTCCTTAGTATTTCCGTATCCCACTTCTCTGCGTATTGATTCTTCCTAGCTGATCTCTTAAAGTTCAGTCTACTCTTCTTCATTACTACATTGTGATCTGAGTCTGTATCTGCTCCTGTGTATGCCTTCCAATCCAGTATCTGATTTCGGGCTGTCTGTCTGATAATCATGTAATCTAACTGAAATCTTACAGTATCACCTGGCTTTCTCCAAGTATATCTCACCCTCTTGTGATTCATGAACAGTGTATTCGCTATTACTTGGTGAAATTTACTACAGAGCTCAATTACTCTCTATCCTCTATTATTCCTTTTCCCAGGCCCTTATTCTTCTACAGTCTTTTCATCTATTCGTTCCCCTACAACTGCATTCCAGTCCCCCATGACCGTTAGATTTTCGTCTCTCTTTATATACTGTATTACCTTTTCAGTATCCTTACGTACTTTCTTTATCTCTTCATTTTCAGCTTGCGACATCGGCATGTATACCTAAACTAACATTGTCAGAGTTAGTTGCTGTCGATTCTGGTAGGAACAACCCTGTCACTGAACTGTTCACAGAACACACTCTCTGCCATACCTTCTTGTTCATAACGAATCCTACTCCCGTTATGCCATTTTCTGTTTCTGTTGATCTTCTCTATACTCATCTGACCAGAAAACCGTTGTCTTCTTTTCGTTTAATTTCACAGACCCCTACAATTTCTACATCGAGCCTTTGCATTTCTGTTTTCATATTTTCTAGCCTCCCTATCACGTTCAGGCTTCTGACATTCCAAGCCCAGATTCGTACAACGTTATCCTTTCTTGGTTATTCAACTTTTGCTCATGGTCACCTCCCGTTCGGCTGTCCCCTCCCGGAGATCCGAATGGGGAACTCTTCCGGAATCTTTTGTCAACGGAGAAATCATTATGACACTCTCTCAATTACAAGCCACATGTCTTGTGGATACACGTTATGTGTTTTAATGCAGTGGTTTCCATTGATCGAGTAGTAACAGTCCTTAAAGAAGTGGATCCGACAGCGGTGGAAGACGAAGCTGGAGACTGACAACGATGGACAGCCATCTGCATTGAATATCTCCTCTGTTATCACTGACTGACCTTTTTATTGTTCTTTTTGTTACGTGTTCTTTCACAATATTTTATAGAGTGCTGTTTTTTTCTATTTTTGTAGTATGGCTATTTCTTTCGGTTTTCTGCTGTAGACCTTAAATGTCCGTTAATGCAATAAATGATGATGATGATTGAACTTTGCGCCCGGATGCCCTCGGTGATATCTCAGCCATCAACCTAAGGAAGGGAATAATGCGTGCCGTCTGCCTGTAATTCGTGTAACTTTAGTTCTGTGTGTCATGGTATGTTAACTGCTTATGTGTCGTATTCTCTGAGGCAAAACTTGTACCAGGCCAGCGGTCGATAATCTACCGCAGGGATTCGATTCGGTTGTGGCTCACCTCCCTCTCTCGCAAGCTACCGCTCTACGCGTTACGCTATAAGAGCAGGCTCGAACAACATCTGTAATAAAAACCATATATAAAACCACTGCAGATATTCATGTTTACGGTCGCAGGTTCGAATCCTGCCTCGGGCATGGATGTGTGTGATGTCCTTAGGTTAGTTAGGTTTAAGTAGTTCTAAGTTCTAGGGGACTGATGACCTCAGATATTAAGTCCCATAGTGCTCAGAGCCATTTTATTCATGTTTAGGGAAACATTTTCCTTTTTCTTGCAGAAATTGTTTGATCACATCCAGTAAGCGGAAAAAAATCTTGAACATTCATTGCGTAGTCATAGGCTTCTCATTCAACAGTACCAAGATACATCAGTTATTATAAGGCTCTTCATTGTACATTTCTTTTGTGAGGGATTCAGCCGTCACTGTGGTTCGGCATTTGAGTGGATGTTTTTTGACAATCTTTAGAACTACCTGCATAATACATGGATATTGAAAATATACGGCTTGTAAAGGAGAAATAAAGATTGCTCATGTACAGATATGGCAAGCCGACTAGGTTGAGGCGAAAGTCGCATGCGGCACACGAGTTGAGTTGTGGCCACCCTGTAATATAATTTGAAAGTGATATTCTGTACCCTCTGCCAGCGACATAGGTTTGAATTATACACTAAGAACTAGATGTACTGGAAATATGGACGAAGCACAAAGAAAGACGAGATAATTCTTTAACGGCGTTATGTAGTTATCATTAGTTTATACTATTATCCTTTATCGGTAGGTTTGCATCTTAAAGATTCTGTCTGAATATAAACAAGAGCCACCCTCCTCCTTCCTACTGAACGCATTTTTTTAACAAGCGCTGCAGAAATTATTTACCGTTGTGAATAGACCCCTTCAACCGCTGATGACGCTACCCGCTATACTGGGAAGTAAGAGACGTAGTCTGCTTTCCGGGGCACCTTGCACACCACGGCTCCCGCTTCTGGAATGTTGCCGGCGTTGCATGCGAACCGGGACTCCAATATACGAGGGCCTACTGGAAGGTAATTTACCCGAATCTTTTATTTGAAAACTGTTAAAGCTTTTTAAATAAAACAAACTTTTTTAACGTTCTACATTTTTTTCTTCATGTTTACGTATTTCTTTCTTAATATAGTCACCCTGGCAACGAACAGATTTCTACCAACGAAAAACCAGTTTCTTTATTCCGTCACTGTGGGATATTTGACTTTGTTGACAGAGACGTAAACTCACCTCAGCTTGCCCCGCTTCATAAGGTGTTTTTAAGTTTTGGAAACACACGGAAATCGGATGGAGCCAAGTCTAGGTTGTATGCAGGATGATCGATGACAGTGAACCAAGGCGTCGGATTGTTGCAGGTATCGCAGCGGTCGTGTGTGGTCTGGCATTGTCATGATGAAACGGAAGTTTTTCCATGTGTGGGCGAACCCTTCGAATTCGTGTTTTCAGTTTTCTGAGGATCTCACAGCACCTCGCAAAGTTTGTGGTGCTCATGACTCTAGGTGCTAAAGGCATGGTCTTGGAATTTCTTGGTGTCGGTATCCTTTGATGCTTTCTTGTTTTCGGAGTCAAAATTGTGAACCTATCTTTCATTACTTGTCAGAATGTTGTTAAGGAACCAGTCACACTCATACTCTAAGTGCAAAAACATTTGTTGGCAGACGTCCGTCTCCACCGTTTGTGTTAGGAGTGAGCATTTGAAGCACCCACCGTGCTCGCAATTTTCTGTACCGTACTTTACTATGGTGGCCTGTACAAGCTCTAGTGATAAGCCATACTTACCTGAGAGCTGTGGGTGTGTTGTCTGTCGATTTTCTCTGATGATTTCATCGGCCTGATTCCGATGAGTCTCGTCATTGCCGTGCACGGTCGTCCACTCCAAGCTCTGTCACACACATTGAGGTTAGCACCACCGTTTCCTTCACGACGACCACGAAAAACCCAACGGCACACATTTTTGATGTCTACACAATCATCACTGTACACATCTTTCATTCTTACTTGGATTTTAATCGCAGTCACGTTTTCTACTGTTAAAATCTCGATTACAGTACGCTGTTTCTCACGCACCGACATTCTTACGTTACGCATCGCCACGTTAGACGCTAGAATTCGGAGCCCTCTAGCGGTAGAAGGTTGCAACTTGCGTCAGCAAAGCAGGGAAGTCGACCGAGTGATATGTAATACCTAAAACAATATTGAGAACGGAGCAAAAATTTCGGAAACATTACTTTTCAGTAAGCTCTCGTATTTATTTGTTTGTTTACATACACGCTTAGCGCGATCTGGTCTTTCATTACAAAACGTCTTACGCACAATAGTCTTAAAAATTCGCCTTTTCCATAGTCTTTCCGTATCTTAGTGGCCATTTCAGCCAATGATGATGGAGGTGGATAGGGATTACCCACACTTCTCTCTGTTGAACACATGACAGACTAAACAATATTGAGATATGGTGAATGTGGTGGCCGAGGTAGGTGCAACATTTCATTCACCTGCTTAAAAAACCAGTCTTGGACGATGTGAGCTGTGTGAACAGGGTGTTGTCCTCTTGGAACACAGCATCACTATTTGGGAAACAAACATTGTACCATGGAGTGGACCCGATCAACCAAAATGGTTATATAATCCTTCGTTGCATAATCTTTGTCAGCAATGCGACCTTGCAGAGTAATCATAGGACACATGGAATACTACGAGATGGTTCGCCAATAATCGAACCCCCACCATGTCTCACTATTGGAACGTAAACTCCGTCAGAATTTGGAAGTAGTGTGACTGAAGACTCATCCTCCGAAATGATATTTTTCCATTGCTCCACATTTCAGATTTTACGTCTTCGGCACCACGTTTTCCTGTTCCGGGCATTTGCATCACTGATGAGTAGTTTTTGGAATTCGAGCTCGCCCTGTATTCCTTGCTTGTAGACCTCCCTTCGTCTTGTCCTCCTCTTGTTTTTGTCACAGTCCTGTTCAATAAATGTCTGTCACGATCTCTCAACACACATTTTTCCCTGCGTTGTGACTTGGCGGATGATGTTTTCCACTTTCCCTGTATGCGGTTATATCTTCGATACTGTACCTCTTCCGAAAATTAGGCTACGTTGGTATGCAAGCACTTACCATACAAGCACCAAAAATTTACCCACATTCGAATTTACTAAGCTCCGACATAATGTACTCACAACTATACAGAACACTGTTCTGACCACGACTGACTCCTGCGTATTGAGGGCATTGCACAGGTACCGTTCGTGCTCAAATACAAGGGCACAACCTGTTGCCGGCATACAAATGACTTTAGGCACATTATCTGGTATGTAGCAGTGAAATATCGTAAGTGTGAATGTTATTTGGACTGATGTTGTGCACATGATATGGTTTAGATAAGGCTTTATTAAACTAATATTGTAAAGGCATCCTAGGTTACATCAAAACATACAGAGTATATCATACTAAAGCATATTTTGTTTTGCAACATGGATGTGATATGGTCACATTGTATCTACTATGGCCATTGGTTAGAGTTGATTTTGGCAAGAGTCTTGTTACAGACTAAGCCTTTTCATGTCCCAATGTGCTGCTTTTATAAACAATATACTGAAAATGATTTTAGTGCTCTTGATAAAGGGGACATTTTACAGTTGTGCAGAGTCCACTGTCAAGAAAACAACGAAAGTACTAATGTACATTGAGACTTTGGTCGAGTATATCAAAGAGATTAGAGATGCGTGTCACTGTCGCACGATCACACAAAAGGGCATGACTCAATACATTTAGATCAGTGCGTCTTTTCACAGAGTGTGTGAGTCAGAGGTCTGTGTGTGACGTTGGAGTGAGGCCCACATTCTCCGTTGCTAAGGACTGGACAGCTGTGGGCAACCCTCGGCCAGAGCTATCACAGGCAGCAGGAACAACTGCACAACTGCGTCCATCAATCGTGGCACCGGCACGCAAATCAGGGTAATCCTCTGTTCGCTGTCCTCTCGGCGCGTCTAGTTTCGCCCAGGCTGGCAGAGTTAACTCGTCTATACTGGGAGAGAGAACTAATGAGAGCTCATAAGCAATAGCATATGAAATGAAATAGAGTAGGGTCCACATACGTGTGCCCCATCTAAGGAAGTGTCATTCAAAGTAACTATTGCAGGGGTACTCAGACAGACAAATGGTGGATTCCCTGGAAATCCCAAGCTGCAGAGTCGCACCCTGGCTATTATGATGCTCTCTAAACGGGGAAAGACAACGGCGCAATCCCGGCGTCATGCCTCAATTCCTGCAACTGAAATGCGCTGCCCTTGACAGCAAGCAGCATGTCAGGAGGCCTGGATTAGTCGGCCGCCGAAAGCGTCCTTTCCGCCCACTCGCGATTACGCCGACGCGGCGCCAGCGTGCATCCGGGCCTCCATCCATTGTCTGGCCGCCGCCACCGTGTAAAACCCGGATTAGCGCACCTTTCAGAGTGCTGCCCTTGTCGCGGTGCTGTCTGGCCGAACCTGTACGATTCTACACGGCTGGAAAACAACATGAAACGAGACAAAAGAACTAACATAAACAAAATCACTGTCACTAATTCTACAGCTACATCCTTAAGCTACCTAAGACATGTACATGCCCACACACGCACATCATTAGAATACTTACGGAAACTAAGCGACTATTTACCAGTGAAATTAAAATTGTAACTTAGCCCTGTAAATGAAAGTTATATGGTTAATGACAGAAAAACGTACATCATCTTCTTCTACCTAGTTGGCGTCTTGTCTTTAGTTCATACTTTATTGTGGAGGAACCTGAACAGAACACGTGTTGAAAATCTCATTAGCAAATATCTTAACCTAAGCTGTTGTGCAAATGTGTGAACTGTTCCTGGAACTAAAGCGGATGTAAACATTGGTGTATCGTTTCTTCTCGTAGGCCGTGTCTTCTCACTTACAAACCTGCATTGTGTGTCCGCCTACAATGGAGTTAAAACTCATTTCTATTATACGTGGTAAGTGCCAATGCACTCTGACATCACACTACATAAAACAAAACAAAATCTCCACTGTCGAGATGTAGGTTCATGCAAAGGTGGGTTGAACTTGTCCTAAATCAAAGTGGCATCCTGAGAACGCTCAACTGGCGCAGATGACCACAAGAAATAACAACAAAAGACAGCAAACAAACTAAAAACTTCCGATAATGAAACCTGTTACCTACGATAGATACAAACCCCTCTTCAGTATTCTCCCGAAATCAGATGGTTCACCCTTCCATCATAGCCAACTCAATGTTACATATTTTAGAACTGCTAAACTGTCACAGTAAACGAAATGTACCACTGCCAGTACGTCTACTCCTCTTCGTACTAAATCGTCAATATTTCCACTACCTTCTGTCGTTCTCTGGCACGTAGACAGATGAATTGTGCATCCACACTTCTTTCCGTTACCACACAGTTCTGTTTACATGGATTACTTAACAGTAATGCACCAACTCAATGTACAACAGTGAAAATCTCTAAATTAACTACTTATCCCAATTACGATAAGCTGCATATTCCTTCAATCTAATGCTATACTACTCGATGAACGGTTTCAGGTGGCAGATGTGATGCATTTCTACGGATTTCCCAGTCTTGAGTGTCTCCAGTTCATGTACATTTGGGACCTTTGTACGCCGGGACAAATGTGTAGCATACATGTTTTTGTCTCTTGCGCATGTGGAAGGATTCTAGCAATACTTTCTCCCCCACCTGATACTGCCAGATCCTTGCTTCTTTGTCGGCACACTCCTTTCTTTTGAGGGCCACTTCCCGTACTCCGCACGATACACGGTCCACTATCGCGGCATGCCGTTATCGTGCTCTGGGTGGATACTCCACAATCTCCCTCAGTTTATCTTGTGGTTGGTGGTTCTTGAGCACAGTGATGGGAGGCAACAATATCGGGCAATGTGGTGACTAGTTCATCATATCTGGAAGTCCTTAAGAAGACGTCCCAGCACGTGTACAGTTTCGCACAGTAGATCAGGCATATGTTGCCTAATTCCTTCATGATCCGTTTCGCGCAATTTGACGATGGATGATAGGGTGATATGATATCTTGTTTGATTTTGTGGAGTCGCAGGGTCTCCTTCCACTTCTGGGAACTGAATGCGGGTCATTGTCGAATACGTGCTTGTCGACGTAACAGACCTGATGGAGGAAGTCTTCGCATAATTCCTTGGAGATCGTCCTGTCGCCTTACGTAATGGCGTCAGTATTAAAAACTTGGACGTCAGTTACATCACCACCATTATAAAGCAGATGCCACGCCTAGTTCTAGGGAGGAGTCCTATTAGATCTGTGGCCCCGATTTGTCGCAATTTGACTGGCACGACTGGATAGAGAGAGCCTGAATTGCTTTAAACTGGCACAACGTCTTTAATTTGAGGAAGCATTTTCGCAGACAGAAAAGCGCATAACTGTGATGTGTGTACCAAATCATCTCGTTTATTACATTGTCAGGGATACACACTACCCACATATAGTCGCCCTCTCTGACTGCGGTAAAAAAAAAAAAGAAAGAAATGTGAAACTGCCTGATGTGTACTTTGCTTCAGTCTTCCCATAAGTTCTTCAAATTTACGGTAGCCGAATCTTTGTCCTGTTCTCTTGCAATGTCTTCCGTAGCGTAATTTCGTTTTTCAGTGCGACCTTACGCATGTGGAAGAGACTGAAACGGTTTACTTTCAAATCACCATGAACCTCACCCACCAGACCAGTCGGTGAGCGCGATATTGCGTCGGCAGTTATAAACTCCGGAAACGCTAACACCCATCTAATTAGGCGTTCACTGCTCAACTTGGCGGTCAAGAGAAATTCCAGGGCTTTATAATCGATGAAGACGCGTGCCTTCCGACAGTACAGTAAACTTCTTAAAGCCACGAACGACTGCCAGAGCCTCTAATTCTGTGATCGAGTAGTTTCTCTCACACTTGGTAGGAAGTCATCTACCGAGAGCAATGGTTTTGTGCACCCATACATCTCGATCTCTTGAAAGACGTAAACTCCCGCGCCCGATTTGGAGCTGTTGCTTACCATACAGAACTCTTGTGAGAGATCAGGATGTGACAGTGTACGTGATTTGAGTATAAAGTCTTTCAAAGATAAAAACTCGCTCTCTGCGGCGCTATCCCACATCCAAGGTAACTTCGCAAAGGCATGGGATTCCTTGTGACGTTACTATCATGAACTTTTTGTAGAAGCTAATGAGACGAAGAAACCATCTTAAATGGTATCTTGTCATCGGTATTGGAAATTTGGCTATTGCTTCTAATTTGTCTCTGTAAGGAGCAATGTCCTCCCTAGAGACGATGCGGCTGAGCAATTCTACCTCGAATATCTCGAATCGTGATTTCGCCACGTTGACAATAACACCATGAGTCCTTAATGTGGAGAATAATTTATTCAATACCTTGTTATGCTCCCCCTGACGTGCATTCAGCGACCAAAATGTCGCCCACGTAGCTTGTAAGACTTTCATTCAGCGTGTGACTAAGGATCCCATCAAGTCCCTGTATGAAAGCGGAGGAAGAAATGCTGCCGTCAAATGGCAAACGCTTGAAATAATAGCAGCGTCCGAAAACATGAAATTACCATGTATTGCCTGCATGCAGGATGCAAGTTCGCCTGCCAAAAATTTGAGCGGGGGTCAGTAGAGGAGAATACTTTCACCCCATGAAATTTTTGCAGTAACTCTTCAAATTTCCCTGGTCGATCGGTCTCTGGCACAATAATCGTATTGATTTGTCGTAAATCGAGCCCAGTCGTAGCGACCCGTCTTTCTTCTTGACTAGACGGATGGGGCTGTTATCTTGTATGTTCGCACAGCCTGTTCAATTACTCCGTCATTGAGCGTCTGTTGTATTTCGAGTGCTACTTTCTTCTTATACACCAGTGATATCAGATATGTCGTGACAAAGAACTTGTTGTGTTCTTTAACCTTAAATGCATATTGAAAATCCTCCTGGGTACTCCTGATTTCGATGCAAATACCTCCATATTGGGGCGTAGTATGTCACGCAGCTGCTCCTTGTAGTGGTGGTGGACCTAGTTCACGTGCTCGATTCTTTTGTCAATTTCATGTATATTCTTGTCTTCCTGTGCTTGTTGGCGACGGAAATCATAAGGGTCCTCTTTCGTTTTTGCAAAGCGTTCTTGCACATAGCCAAGTATAAGGCAGTTGGCAATGATTTGGGCACCAGAAACTTGTTCTTTGAAACCCAACTGGATCTCCTTGCCCTTCTTAATGTCACAACATCTCTCCTGAGGTCAACTACGGCCTGTTGTTATTTTAAGAAATCTACGCCGGTGACGAGGTTAGTTGGCAGTTTTGGCACCAGGTAGTTCGATGTCAATATGTGTCCCTGACACTTGAGGTCTAACCTCCTCTGTCACGTAACTTCTGTTACTTTGCCTACAATGACCCCTTTCACTTTTGCTCTCTTCACCGAGAGGAACAACCAATTGTAGTCGAAGCACGTTTTTTAAAGACCGTACGCTGTCGAAAATCCCTTTCAGTTTTGTGTTGCCTATGTGTACTTTAATGATTGATTGCAGTTCCTGCGATTCTACCATGTCCTTTTTCTCTAATACAATGTCCAACATACTGGAGCGCAATGATACGACTTTTTCCGGTCGACTCTGCAGGCATGCATAGCCTGTCCCGGTGATAGCGCTCGTCATTGCTGTTCAGAACTTCTATGTTGATTAAGGTTATTGGAGTTTGGTGGGCACAGCTTAACGAGCTCTTCTTGTGCTCTATATTGTTCCGTAATAAACCTGTTTTGTCCGAATTGCCAATCCATAATCACCACGGCGGTAGTAGTGGTTATCCCAGCGCCCTGTTTGGCGGAGATAGTTATGGTTGTGTCCGCTGTCACCTGCGGTTCCATCACCGTTTGCATGCCCTTTTTCGTAATTGTTACCTTTATGCAGGTTGTTGTTTCTGGAATCAGGCCCACGTCTGCGTTCCCTCGCGCTCTGTTCATCCAGTGTGAATTCCAGTTCTCTAGGAGCATTTTTGAATGATTCGATATCATTCCGGCACTTGTTAATCAATATTAGTTGCACGTGTGGCAGAAGAGGAATATTTCGCCATCGCTACATGGGTCATCGAGGAGCTCGTTCTTTTTAACTAGCGCCTCGAAGAATTTGACAGGACCTTTAAATTCTGAGGCAACCCGATCCTTCAGAACATGATTTCGTGTTTGATACGTTCCTGCGCCTTCGTCGACCAGTAGTTTGCCAAGAACGGATCCCTGAACTCTTTGTATGATGAGTATGTTGCCACGATCGAACTCATTTTTTCTCAGACACTTCCCTCGAGGTGCCGACATAAAAAATCTAATTTGTACTTGAGGGGCCACTGTGGTCGTAGTGAGAGGTGAAACTGACAAATGGTGGTCTTCGGATGTACACTTTCTGTTGTCTCTGTATTTCTGGAACTTTATGACGGACACAAATTGTTTAAAATCGAACGTATCGTTCTTACGTCCATATAATGATGTTCCTGACAGTCTGTCTGGTACTGACCTCGAACTGCGTCGCTGACAACAGGTTCAAATGGCTCTGAGCACTATGGGACCTAACAGCTGAGGTCATCAGTCCCCTAGAACTTAGAACTACTTAAACCTAACTAACCTAAGGACATTACACACATCCATGCCCGAGGCAGCATTCGAACCTGCGACCGTAGCAGTCCCGAGGTTCCAGACTGAAGCGCCTAGAACCGCTCGGCCACCAAGGCCGGTTACTTACAACAGGACTCGCCGCATTGTTCGCCGCATTGCTGATGTGCTCGACAGTTATGCGTAGCGGTATGCAGTTGTTTACACCACTTGTCGTTCTAGGGCTCTGAGCACTATGGGACCTAACAGCTGAGGTCATCAGCCCTCTAGAACTTAGAACTACTTAAACCTAACTAACCTAAGGACATCGCACACATCCATGCCCGAGGCAGGATTCGAACCTGCGATCGTAGAAGCAGAGCGGTTCCGGACTGAAGCGCCTAGAACCGCTCGGCCACAGCGGCCGGCCACAACGCAATAGAATAGCCCAATAACTGATGCCCTAAAAGATACCTAATAACGATATCACCATCTCAGTAGCCTTCTCAAACACACAATGCCAGTGTCAGCGTCATCACACGATACGGAGACGTGGGGCAGAACCCACGGGTCCGCAGCACATGTAAAACCCAAATAATAAGAAACAGGCGCTAGCAAACTAATAGTAATCTAATACGAATACGAACTAGTGAAGTTTGCCACAGATCGTTTAATCGGATGAACAAAATGAGAAGTACATTAGATCAGCAAAATGACTACGTAACTGACAGAGTAATGGACGAACCCAGACTCCGTCACACTCCACTTAAGACTACATGTTAACTGCAAATCAGACAACGGAATCGTTATCTTGAAATGCCCTACATAGAATCATAAGGTGAGAAATTGCAATAAGCCTACTATATACTCGTAACTATCCATTCAATTAGTGGATTGAATGGAACCGCGAGCTCCTTTAACTAAAAATGCAAATGAAACATAAATCGATTATTTATTATATTAAACAATTGCAAAGTGTTTGCGTCAACATTCTATGAAGAAAACAAAGTTAATTGCTGACGACAATTAAGGAGATTGGCAAGCGGAGGGATGGCTACCATACCCTAGCTGCACATTGAGTCATTAACCCACTACAATCCAACCATTAGATTAGAAATTCCATTGATCGGTTGAATACGGCATCAAACAATGCTAAGGCTTGAATCGGGTTTAGTGGAGCTGTGGCAACGCTACGCTTCCTATCTAAACGTTAACGCCCACCTAGTGAGCTGGCCTGCTATATTCTCTCACCAATCTGCTGTGGCGGTAAGATGGAAGACCGTGGTCGTAGCGGAGAATCAGAATCTCAGTTGTCAAGACTCAGACACCTCCAAGCGCCACGTCGTCTCGAACCAGCGACCTGCCTCCATCCATTATCAAACCGAGAGTGCCCCTTTTTCTTCCGACAGCTCTCGACTCGGCAATCTGCGTCAATCTGTCCACAAACGCCTACCAAGAAAAGCGTTACTGTTTTCCGCCAGTAGCGTGTCAATACCATGTTTAACAAATTCCCACTCCAGAATGTCATCAGTCACCGGCCAATGAGAGCACATCTTCCTCGCTATTGTGGGATACTGCCCACTCGTGTAATATAGGGTGCCTAGGAAACTGTTTCTCGGCTAGTGTGGTGTCTGTGTGTGTGTGTGTGTGTGTGTGTGTGTGTGTGTGTGTGTGTCGGCACGATGGGGATGGTGGTTCAAGTCTGGTGGACACAGTTCAGCATCCGTCGATCGCGACAACTCCGATCTGTAAGTGTTGAAACAAACTCCTCGCTTTGTTTGGTTAGTTTCAAATACTGTCTCCCTTTAACAGATATTCGCGTGTCGATGGAGCAGTACACCGGAATGTATAAGCGGCCTTCGCTTATAATTGAAGCAATGGTGTTCGAAGGATGTCTGTCTTCTTTACTGCCACACACAGCGACTGCACCACTCGGTACCGCAACAACTCCCTTTATCTGAAACAATAAACCAAATATCCTTCGCGTGTTCGCGACGGGCGTATAAGCTTACGCGAAATTTGATGACAGTATTTCTTTATGCCCGGTTTGCAAATGAATGTTCAAACGTAGGTAATATGATATCTCGAATTATAAGTTCCACCATTAAAGCCGATGCCACATTATAGTCTTGCGAGGATGTTGATTTGTGAAGTTATTATAGCGTCGTTAAGGCACCGTTACGGTGCTAATTCAACAACTCCTACGTCGTAAATCCAGAGATAAGGTGTTCTCTAAACAACGTACAGAAGGGGTCGTATTTCGATGTAAACTTATTGTTCCCTATTGATAATGTCACTAAATCAGCTTTAACTTCGGCGTTCTCTCAAGAAATAATTACTCCACAGTTATACAGTAAAGTTCTATTAAATGATGTAGCCTCACGAAGCATTAAAGTTATATCTGAGTTTATTGAACTTCTGAAGTATTTAACGACTGCACTTGAAAGCACACCGATCTGTCATTCAGGGAATTGAAGCTATTTGCATCAGCAATTCTGACATTGACTACAGCTTCCGACAACACGACGTACCTGTGAATTCTTCATGATCGCGTGTAGATGTTTCCTACTCAAGGCTAGTTCTAGAGTTTATGTCGGTGGTTGGTATGTTGCTATATACTTCAATGTTCGTCATTGTCACAGATCGGCCCAGAATTGATTAAGTATCACACGACTTATTTTTCCTTCTCGTATAATAAATGTTCTGTTGTCTGACTAAACGGTAACTCTTACCTTACATCTGTTCAGAATTCTGACTAGTACGTCAAGAGGATACTGGAAAAGCTTTAAAACTCCGGATCGGTCTGAAACAATCTAGTAGCGGTCAATAGGCGTACTGTTATCGCAACGTTTACAAGAGAGTAAATTAACATCTCGATTGAAGTTTTACATTGTAGTCGTAGGGAACTTACAGCTAGATGCGGCTACATCTTAAACTTGGTAAGGCATGTACTTTGAATTCTTTATTTAGAGTTTCATGCTTCGTATCATCTGATAGTCTTTCATTTAGTTCTTTCCTTGTAATAAACGTTGTTAGTTAAATAGTATTTCCGTTAGTCAAACTTTCAGTAGTGTTAATATTTTGTTGCCAGTAGCTCCCGTCAAGACCAGAATAACTAATTTTTTTAATATCTTTTGCTACCAAAGGGATGTAGTTAGGGGCTCTAGATATCTGAGATGTTATAATAGCTAGACAACATTCAATCAAATCATATTAATGGAGTTTATTACAGTAACTGAATTGACAGTACTTAACTTTGAAGCAATTGG
Source organism: Schistocerca serialis cubense (assembly GCF_023864345.2). NCBI lineage: Eukaryota > Metazoa > Arthropoda > Insecta > Orthoptera > Acrididae > Schistocerca > Schistocerca serialis. Next base: position 345,604,094 of record NC_064646.1, read on the forward strand.
CGACATGCAAAAAAATCAACGTCCTTCGATATACATTTTCGGTGCAAGCTAATCACACAAGTTCATAAGTCACTGCAATATGTAAAGTCTACTATTTTCATCAGAACAACACTAAATTTGTCTTTCTACTGTGAAGAACCCAATAGAAGGTCTATCACGTCACTAACAGTGTAATATCGTTCCTGTTTTATCAGTTTTCTTCTGATGATGTAATTATCTGCAGTAAAAGATGATTGATACCTGTTGTCAAAGGAGCTTTATAGACTGCGCAGAAGTTCCGTATCTACAGTAATTGATGCACCAACTCATTAGGACTTCTTCGATGCAATAAAACGATTTTGAAAATTTTCCTTTGTGCAGTTAGCGACTGATGCAGTGCAGTTAGCGACTGATGCAGAGAGGGACTAAATCGACACAGCAGCAGCACTAAGTTTTGAGGTTGCACCATAATTGTGTTTTCTAGGTCACAACATTATTACTGTCTAGACTAGTGAGAATCCCGTGCTGTCGGAATCATTTTGCAACTACTTCATTATTCACCAGTTAGGGAGTCATTTTAAGTGGGCTTTGCTGAAAGTAATGTGAAGCTACACTTTCTTATTGACTGGTAAAGGTAATCACAGTTGCACTCACATCTGCAGTACCTCTTCTGGTATGCTATGTTCGTACTCAGCCTGTTTCTATCGTCTCTTCTATCGACTCTGTCAGCCAAATAGGCCTTCATTAGTATTATGCTACATATACATACACACTCACGCAAATACAACTCACACACACACACATCACCACAGTCTCTGGCTGCCAAGACCAAATTGTGAGCAACAGCACATGATGGGAGAATCAAATTGGGCAGTGGGGTTACGGAGGAGGCTGGACCAGGGAAGGGGCGGTTTATCACGATAGGGACTGTAAAGAGCTGCTTTGTTGCTTTTAGGAGCATACAGGGATGAGGTGGGGAGACGGTAGTGCAGCTAGATGCAGTTTTGGGGCTAGATTTGGGGGGGGGGGGGGGCACGCGAAAAGGAGGAGAGAAGGTAAAACGACTGTGAGTATGTTGGTGGAATAGAGGGCTGTGTAGTTCAAAATGGTTCAAATGGCTCTAAGCACTGCGGGACTTAACATCTGAGGTCATCAGTCTCCTAGACTTACAACTACTTAAACCTAACTAACCTAAGAACATGACACACATCTATGCCCGCGGCAGGATTCGAGCCTGCGACCGTAGTAGCCACGCGGTTCCGGACTGAAGCGCCTAGAACCGCTCGGCTGCCGCAGCCGGCGGCTGTGTAGTGCTGGAATGGGAACAGGAAGGGGGATAGGTGGGTAAAGGACAATGACAAACGAAGGTTGAAGCCAGGATGATTACGGGAACGTACGGAGTGTTCCGATCTGCACAATCCAGAAAAGCTGGGGTTGGGGGGAAGGATCCATATGACACAGACTATGAAGCAGTCATTGAAATGAAGAACGTTGTCATGAGCAGCGTGCTCAGCAACTGGTTGGTCTAGCTGTTTCTTGGCCACAGTTTGCCGGCCACCCATGTGAACAGACAGCTTTTTAGATGTCATGCCCATGTAGAATGCAGCATAGTGGTTGCAGTTTAGCTTGTGGAACACATGACTGGTTTCGCAGGTAGTCTTGCCTTTGACAGAATAGGAAATGCTTGTGACAGGATTGGTGTAGGAGGTGGTGGGAGGATGTATGGGACAGGTTTTACACCTACTTACATTACAAGGATATAAGCCATGTGGCAAGGGGCTGGCAGCAGGGGTTGTGATGGGATAGATTAAGGATATTGTGGAGGTTCGATGGGCGGCCGAATACTGCTATGGGAGAGGTGGGAAGCATAGTGGGTAGGACATCCCTCATTTCAGGGCACGACGAGAGGTAGTCGAAACCCTGATGGAAAATGCGATTCAGTTGCTCCATGGAGGCAGTGGGTGACTAGAGAGATAAGACACAGGAGATCTGATTTTGTTCAAGGTTAGGAGGGTAAATAAAACTAATCATGTATGAATGACCAGGTAACTAACTCGTTTCATACCATTTCGATAAAAAAAAAGTTTAAATGACCTACAGAACATATAACTACGTCGGAGATACTGTCGTCGGAAGGTTGCTTAGGTTGTGACCTTGACACGAAGCAAAAATAAAAATACATTTATTAAGTCTATGACACGACAGCAGAAGACACAAATAAAATTTGTAAATGAGGATTAAATTTCTTTATTATATATGACAGTATTAGCTAAGAAAGCTGGTATTGCCCAGGAATTCATTTATAGCTGTGCACTTCTTACGTGTGAAGTTTATTTATGACTCACAAAGCTACTGTGTATACAGCGTTTGAAGCATTATGATAGGGGATATGAACAGAAAGCTTGTTTGTTGTATTAACACACGAAAGAGCCACGTAGAGCTGGCCATGTGAAAAGTAGCTGACACTAAGGTCCGCGACAGCAACACCCAAGTTCTGCTTTTGTGCTTTGTTTATGATAATGGCTTAACACAATCTCAACCGAATTTGTTCTCGTTTAAAGTAAAATGGTAAATTTTTAGAAATAAGCGGGACTTGGGATACAAAAACTGGCTTCTCTGAACAACTTCCTGTCAGAATTTCCGTTTCTGCGTTACTAAGTTGGAGAGAAGTAACTTAAAGCCACTGTAAGCGAAGAGTTTTGAGTAGCGAGACAATGCGTGACACTCCAGATCAGAGTCACGTCGCTCTTCGCTTTCAGAAAGAGTTTTCATTAAGTTTCGCCTAAAGATCTTCATTGAATTATTGAGACTACTTATTCGTCGGTCTTTTAACCATTCTGTTGTATTCAGAAAGAGCCGCCAGTTTTATACGAATTTTTATTCGTAAACAAAACGAAATCAGTGTAATGAGGCACCTAAATAACAGAGCAAACTCAATAAATTCGTTTTTTCTAGCAAAGAACATAAACGTAACCTATCGGAAGAAGCCAACCAGTCTAGTTACGTTTTTACACTACTGGCCTTTAAAATTGCTACACCAAGAAGAAATGCAGATGATAAACAGGTATTCATTGGATAAATATATTATACTAGAACCGACATGTGATTACATTTTCACGCAATTTCGGTGCATAGATCCTGAGAAATAAGTACCCAGAACAACCACCTCTGGCCGTAATAACGGCCTTGAGACGCCTGGGCATTGAGTCAAACAGAACTTGGGTGGCGCGTACAGGTGCAGCTGCCCATGCAGCTTCAACACTATACCACAGTTCATCAAAAGTAGTGACTGGCGTACTGTGACGAGCCAGTTGCTCGGCCACCATATACCAGACGTTTTCAGTTGGTGAGAGGTCTGGAGAACGTGCTGGACAGGGCAGCTGTCGAACACTTTGTGTATCCAGAAAGGCCCGTACAGGACCTGCAACATGCGGTCGTGCATTATCCTGCTGAAATGTAGGGTTTTGCAGGGATCAAATGAAGGGTAGGGCCTCGGGTCGTAACACATCTGAAATGTAACGTCCACTGTTCAAAGTGCCGTCAATGCGAACAAGAGGTGACAGAGATGTATAACCAATGGCACCCCGTACCATCACGCCAGGTGATACGCCAGTATGGCGATGACGAATACACGCTTCCAATATGCGTTCAGCGCGATGTCGCCAAACACGGATGCGAGCATCATGATGCTGTAAACAGAACCTGGATTCATCCGAAAAAATGACGTATGGCCATTCGTGCACCCAGGTTAGTCGTTGAGTACACCGTCGCAGACGCTCCTGTCTGTGATGCAGCGTCAAGGGTAACCGCAGCCATGGTCTCCGAGCTGACAGTCCATGCTGCTGCAAACGTCGTCGAACTGTTCGTGCAGATGGTTGTTGTCTTGCAAACGTCCCCAACTGTTGACTCAGGGTTCGAGACGTGGCTGCACGATCCGTTACAGCCATGCGGATAAGATGCCTGTCATCTCGACTTCTAGTGAAACGAGGCCGTTGGGATCCAGCGAGGAGTTCCGTATTACCTTCCTGAACCCACCGATTCCATATTCTACTAACAGTCATTGGATCTCGACCAACGCGAGCAGCAGTGTCGCGATACGATAAACGGCAATCGCGATAGGCTACGATCCGACCTTTATGAAAGTCGGAAACGTGATGGTACTTTTTTCTCCTCCTTACACGAGGCATCACAACAACGTTTCACCAGGCAACGCCGGTCAACTGCTGTTTGTGTATGAGAAATCGGTTGGAAACTTTCCTCATATCAGCTCGTTGTAGGTGTCGCCACCGGCGCCAACCTTGTGTGAATGCTCTGAAAAACTAATCATTTGCATATTACAGCATCTTCTTCCTGTCGGTTAAATTTCGCGCCTGTAGCACGTCATCTTCGTGGTGTAGCAATTTTAATGGCCAGTAGTGTAAAATACAAAGAGAAATCAGTAAATCAATGGTGTAAAGAAGTAAATCCACTGTTGGCTTATATTCGTAAAGATAAGATTGTGGTACTTATTTCTGTAAACTTTCTAAAACACATCTGCCACATAGAAAAATAACAGTGCCATCTTTTTTGGTGTGTTACTAAACTAACAGCGCCATCTATTGGTTCTTTTGTGCGCTACGCCATGATGACTAAAAAATCCGAACTATTAAGCTGACGATTTTAGATAAAACTTTAAATTGCGATATTTTTTTCATGACCAGAGTTTGATGAAGTAATGCCTATACGTTACTCCAAGCTATTCGAAAGCTACCTGTGAAACCCCATGAAACGACGCAGTCATGTTTTCGATTCATGAGGGTCAGCAACTGATAAAAAAAATGGGGCCCCCGGGGTCCCAAGGCCGCGATGGCGGCGTCACTGTCCTTTAAGGACAATTATCTGACCAAGCACCCACGCCAGCAAAAGGTTGGCGCGCGTAAAAGTTGTCTTTTTGGAGTGACACACATGTCAGTATTGATAACTGAAATTGCTTATCAACCAATTCAGTATATAATCGGGATGAAATTGTTGTCTTCACAGTATGTCCTCTGAATCCACTGCGAGAACGTCTATTGTCTCTGACGAGCTGCCAAAAACAGTAAGTACATTTCTGTATAATAGATTGGAGTTTAGCGTGTTCTAATAGACAGACAAGTTAGACACAACTGTTTTACAGTTTTATTACAGATAAAGTCTTCTCATCTGTAACCTACTGTAAGGGAAGTACTGCAGTGCGATCTTGACACTCTACATTTGTGTGTTGGTGAAGATGACACGATAGCTAAATATTTTACATTTTTCACGAAAACCAGAGGTGCTGCTGGTAGATGAAGAACACACTAGCGATCTCCCGTTGCTGCATGAGCCAGTTTCACAGCACCTTTTGGGGCAAGTGGCCTGTAACGGTCTTTTCCCGAAGAAAACGGGAGCTGATAGCCTTAAACTGCGTGACTGCACAAAACACGCCACAGTCTGAGGCTCATTAGGATTTCCCTCGAAAGTCGTCCTCTTTCGTAAGCTGTGGCACTGCTGTGGAAAACTCGAAGTGACTCAATTTGTCCTTAGTCGTCAGAGGTTGTAGTAACTGCAGAATATGAGATTTCTATTTCGATTGAACCGGTAAGACGTCACACGCTGTCGACTGCGGAATACTGAGCTACCTCCTTGCTCGACGTGCAGCCTGGAAAACTTACGTGCACGTGGCCACTCATTTCTTCAGTCACTGTCAGCATTTTATAGGGACGTACAGTCCTTGTTGACTTTGCGTATCGGTACATCTAGCACTTACTGCATCTTTCTGAAACCTCGTTCTCATGTTTCGCTTCACCGCTATAACAGACGAGCACATCACATACATGCACAGTATTTTTCACCATATTAAGTGACAGGTAACTGTTACACTCTCCTGGGTGAATGTGGTAACTGCTCCTATTAAAGATTTATGAGTTCGGCCATACTATTTCGTCAAAAATTGCATTTACAACGTTAGACTTAAATAACTTTAAGACTATTGAAACGGTAGGGAGTTGGTAGGAGAGTGGACAGGTATTGGACCACCAAAGGAAATATATTTTAACAACAGTTTATATAAAAAACAATCAAAACATTTACGATTAGAAAAATACACCAATAATCAAACGAGAGTAAATGAAAAATTTTGAAGTTAATAAAAAATATTAGCAGTTCAGGTAGTTAGCAAGGAATAAAGATCAAGAATAACCAAGTAAAATGGCTGATCGACAAATAATAAGTGACTTGCATTACTAAGCTTAAAGTTTTGAATTGTCGTTGTGACCAACAAGGAATCACAATTCACAAGTAGTGGGGTAAAGCGTTTTCTGGTGCACTTTTGATGTCAAACTGATATGCTAATTAATGAAATTTGTCAATTAAGCCACCAATCCTTCCCCCTCCCTTTAACCTATTGTTGTACTAAATAGTTGGTGACTCCCTGGGGTACCTGTTATTATGCTGATTGATTTATTACCCCCTGGGGTAGTCCGTCACTCTAGGAAACCCCCCACACTCTGGGCAAAAGGACACTTTTTTTTGTCACCCATCCCAGCTCAGTTCTGAGCCTCTTTTCTGCCTCCCTCCCACACTTCCCCTTCCCATCCCCCATATGGAAATTGACAGGAAAAAGACAGCCTGTGCTAGAAAGGAAGGATCTCATGGTATGAAATTCAAATGAATCTCAATAATAATAATATATTGTTCAGTTCAATTTCCAAATTTTTTATTTGATCAGTTTGCGGGAGACAGTCTTCCCCACCTGGGGACAGCTGCACTTTTGATAGACTGCTTGCATATTTGGCCAAAAATATCTCATCAGATTGATTGATCATGTGGAATAGTGCCATTTGTGGGAGAAACACTTGTCATATGTCTGATGTCTTGAATGCACTATTGTGTGATTACACAAGCACCTCCACCACCGCAACCCACATCTGTGGGAAAAAAATCTTTCTAATCACACCTTTGTACCGACAGCAGGTCGAACATGCACGGAACTGCAGCCATACCAGCTGCCTTGTGTATTCCTATACATGCTGGTTGGGAGAGAGGTCCACACACAGGGCTGGCATGTGTGCCACACAGATTGGAAGTTGTGCTAATCCTCAATCAAAGTGTCAGGTGATGGCAACAGTTTACACAGCTGTGTCGACAGGTAATAAGTAGTAGGAGGCACTAGCTTTTTGCTGCCACAATTATCAGATGTAATGCCGTGATTGTGCTATAGATTGGCAGTGGGAATAATATATCACAAAAAATCATCACCAATAAACAGCTAAACATTCGATAAAGATCGCAAAAATCGCTACGTAACGCATTCACTGCAAATAGACCCTATAAAACGTGCACCACTGACAGCTCCAAGCAGATGCGTGGTGATAGAAAAATAACTCCCTTACTGCGCTTTTGCTGGGACAGTCATGCCAACACTTCCACTTGACATGGTGTCCAGAAGTCTTGTGCCCTGGTCCATGGACAACTAGCAAGCGATGTCAGTGTCCTAAGCACTAACTGGTGATCACACCACCAAGAGTGATGTGGTCTATCCGCACTTGTCTAGACAGACAAAAGCAAATTAAGTAATTATATTTTAAAAAACACTTCCCATATATCAGGGGTTTTGTATGCAGAGACATTTGAGAACACAATCAATCTCCTCCAAATGCTGCTGGTAACCCATGTGATAATGAAGGCAGCCAGATGCATACTGAGCAGTAGTTTGCTATTCAGCCACCCAGAAGATGTCTTGAGAGAGATGTTGGCATCCTTTGATATTTGATACCAGGGAAACCACGTCCATGCCCTCTCAAGTGGCTACTTCCTGTTGAACAAAGTGTCAAGTGGCGACAACCCTTTGATATATGATACTTGGGAAAGCACCTACACCCTCTCTCAAGTGGCAACTTCCTGTTTTTGTGTAAACCAACGTCTTATGCAGATGGAGGTATTCATCCCTCCTCAGAATACTGTGTTCCTGTTCGCTAATACTGGGGACAAACGGAGGGCTCATGCAATAGCAGTATAAAAAGTAGCAGGAAATAGTCCATTTGTATTATCCTATCAAATTAATTGTTTAACAATTTTACAGGCATCAAACACATCACTTAAAACACTCACCGCCACCTTATGATGATCGTTTTTCATAATAAAACACATTTTCAGCATTTGTAAATCACATACACACATAATGCAAATGAAGTAGTTAAATTTACACAAACAGATAGTAGTGTTAAATAGTATATATGAGGTCTTGTATACACCAGGGTTTGAGAACACAAGCACTCTCCTCCACGACTGTTTCCACTAAATATATCTGGTGAAAAAACGTTCCAATCCCACACACTCTGTATTGTGGAGCACATGTCATCTGATGGCTTCTGGAGACCCACGACTGCACCAACCACGCCGTCAGTTGCAGTCATACCAGACGCTTTAGGTCCAGATAGAGGGCCACCATGGCCATCCAGCCACCAATCAGTCGATTTACATGAGGGGGATTGGTTATCCAGCACAAACAATTGTCATATTACATGTTCTCGCAAAACACACACGTCCATTTCTGTTGCCGCTCTGCTAGAATGCTGAATAGTTCACTACTGAACCGTCCAGAAGGCGCCGCTGTAGGGGCGTGCGCCCATCGCTTCAGGCAAGAACCGACAGGTCATTCCAGGACATTCCTTGTATCCGCCGCTTGCACGAGGCTAAGTAATGGCTTCTGGTCAGCTGCTGGCTGTGGACACTGCAAGACAAGCAGGTTCAGCTTGGACATATAGTTCTAACTCCAATTCCACACTGACATAGATTCCCCAGATTAAAAAATCTACTTTACGCACTCCAAAATGGGGATCTTTTTGTCCTTAAACCTCGAATTTCTCATGCAAAATGTAGATTCCTACCTTTCGTATAAGTTATTTTTGAAGACTGGAGAAACTGTATCATACAAATGTTTTGATGTTGCTAAATTATCGTTACTTGTTGTGAAAATACAGTACAGCAGTATGACATAAACTATATTTCCTCCAAGTATTTTCTTGTCTAGTAAAAAAAATCTGTTCTTATCAGCTTAATATCTGTTATGTCCTGCGTCACAGCACTAGAATCATAAATTCGGTATTATAGCTGATTTTATTACTGTGACTATCTCTCCATGTGTATGTGGGAGATTAAAATTTCATTAAAAGATTTCGTCACTGTGGGAAAATGACTAATTAATGATGTTAATAATCCAAATCGCAAATCATATCAGTGGTACTCTCTCCCTTGCTTCCAGCCGCCTGGTGGCACATCATTGATTTCAAATTGATTGGCTAATTAGGTAAATTGATCATGAGAGCCCCTTTGAATGGTGAGTAATTTTTATCTTGCAGTTGGATTATTACACTCGCCAGGTAACTCAAATCGGGATCCCTGGAGAGACGGTGATGTTCTCTTCCAGGAACCCTGTTGAGAACGAACATTTGAAGCTGACTATAGAAGGATTCCTCTGCCTTACGTAAAGATAAGATATGAGAAATTAACGCTCGTAAGGAGGCATACAGACAGTCTTTCTTTCCCTCTCCCTATCTGCAAGAGGAATAGGAAAGTAAATGAGTAGTAGTGGTACAGGGCACCTTCTGCCATGCACCGTACGATGCCTTGCAAATTATATAATGTAGGTAGATCTAAATTCACTCTACCTATTAAGATGTCAGCCATCAATTTAGTGACACAAAGTTCACAGAAGAAAGTTATCTCTTATTTATCGTGAAAACAAAAGACGGATCACCTGCTGCTGATTGACTCTTGGTGAAAATCTTCGTATTAGCCACACATTTTCTCACTATAGTCACTTTGCGAGACATTTGTGAGAGGCTGTACTATGTTTGTCAACAATACTTAGAAGAAACGGTATAAAGCTCACATCTCAACTCCCCTTTTCTTAGAGTATTGTTTACCTGCTGTACTCCTACAAATCCAACAGTCTTCAATATATAGCATTTGAATCCACCGGATTTGTACAAGTAAGAAATGTCCCTCGCCAAATCACAGACCCTTGATAACTCTCTCGAAAGCCCATCAAGTTTTGACAGCACTGCTCCATTAGTTACATGACTGTCTAGTGGTGGTGGTGGTGGTGGTTAGTGTTTAACGTCCCGTCGACAACGAGGTCATTAGAGACGGAGCGCAAGCTCGGGTTAGGGAAGGATTGGGAAGGAAATCGACCGTGCCCTTTCAAAGGAACCATCTCGGCATTCGCCTGAAACGATTTAGGGAAATCACGGAAAACCTAAATCAGGATGGCCGGAGACGGGATTGAACCGTCGTCCTCCCGAATGCGAGTCCAGTGTGCTAACCACTGCGCCACCTCGCTCGGTGACTGTCTAATCCTCCACCCATCACTGACTAGGTAGAGAACTATCACAGTGAGAAAGATAGCACACTAACGTGCAGAAGGGAATTCACAACTATTCAGAGCATATGTAGACTGCAAAAAGAAATTCAGAAGCATAACACATCACAAAATTCATTGATATCGAATGACTGTCTATATGTATCTTCCTGTACACGTCCTAATCACTTTTATCATATTCCTGTGATCACTACATTACGAATACGACACTGCAAAGAACCACCTGGAAGTTTTTTTGCCATATACGGATTGAGGTGGTGGAAGCGGTGCTTGTGCAATCGCATGTTGGTGCATACATGACGTTGCATATCTGTGCTTTCCCACAAATAGCAATATTCCACACAGTCAATCAATTTGATGATATATTTCCCTCCAAATATGCAAGTGATCAATCAAAAGTGCAGGTATGAGCTCTACCCAAATGGGGGATTCTTGTCTCCTGCAAACTGGTCAAACAAAGAATATGCAAATTGAATTGAAGAATGTAGTATGATTATTAGTGTTGCTATTACTATTATTATTATTATCATTATTATTATTAAAATATTAATTTCAATTTCATGTCGTGAGATACTTCCTCTCCAGCACACTGAGTCTTTTTCATGTCTATTTACAGGTGACGGAGGGGAAGGGGGAAAGGAGGCTCAGAGCTGGACTAGAAAAGGGTGACAAAAAGGGTCCCTTTTCCCAGAGGGGTGGTGGAGGATGATGAGGGGGAGGGGGAGAGGTTTCTCAGAAGGACTGATTATCCCCAGAGGTCATAAATCGATTAACATAACAATAGATATCCACAGAGAGTCATAAATCACTTAGCAGAACAATAGGTTATGGGGATGGGGAGATGGAGGAACTCTTTAATTGATGAATTTAATTAATTGGTACAACAATTTGATATAACAGTACACCAGAACCTCCTTTACCCTACTAATATCAATTAATTGCTTTGTGGCTTTGGTCATAAGCAGAAGAGGAAATCAGGTAACAAACTCAGCAACTGCAAAATTGGCCCATTATCATAAGATTCACACATACAGTAAACAGTAACAGATTAAAAACATAAATGCTGAAACCAGTGATTTTGCGCAATAAAACCTAATAATAGCGAAAAAGGCAATATCAAATTTTAAAAGGGTTACAAATTTTACATACACTAAACTTTAGTATTATTCAAATAAATAAAAACACGTATAGGTTAATTGAGATAACGGTCGGTGGCCACGCAAACAAGTTTATAATCAGTGGAGGCGCTTTAAGTTTTATCTTAAATTCTCCTAAAATACAAGGAATCCATTAGTAGGTATTGTGAGATATATAGCACGATGGTCAGACAAACAATAAGCAGAACAAACACTACACGTCGCCTCTAGGCAGCTTTTCTTTACTTAAACAAAAACATTATTTTCATGTAATCACATGCAATTTCCATAACTGAAAAATTTTTCAAGTAAGCTTTTGTTACAAGAATACCTAGAACAAATATAGATTAAGAACATAAATACTAAAATTAACATTATAAAATTTTAAAATTTTGCTGACAATGAGCCGCCCGCTGTGGCCGAGCGGTTCTAGGTGTTTCAGTCTGGAGCCGCGCGACCGCTACGATCGTAGGTTCGAATCCTGCCTCGGGCATGGATGTGTGTGATGTCCTTAGGTTAGTTAGGTTTAAGTAGTTCTAAGTTCTAGGGGACTGATGACCTCAGAAGTTAAGTCCCATAGTGCTCAGAGCCATTTGAACCATTTTGAACAAAATTGTTTAATAAATGTCACAGTCATATCGCCGATAAAAAAATTAATAAATAATGGGTAAACAGGAGTAAACGTTACTCAACTTAGGTATAAGCCAATGCACAACCTTTAATAGGCCAAAATCTGAAAGCTACTGGACCATATCTAAGGGCTAAATAGTATTCGAATGAAAACTCAACGACTTACTTCACATTATTTTCGGTGAAGCATGACCTTAAAAAAATTACAGCATGAAATTTACAGAGCGAAATTAAGAAAAGCGCCTTAAACTCACTGCAGGCTGCCCGCGCCTTTCAGTAACGTGGCGACACACAACAAACTTGATGCACATTCGCGACAATTTGCCAAAGCATGCAGTACACGAAAAACACCGCCGGGCCCACATTACTTGACTGGAGAAAAGACACAAATACCAACATGGCGCGAAAGGGCCCAGGATGGACAAAATTAATGTTGCTATCAAAGGTCCTTGCTAAGGTTGACAATAGGGCAGGCAACGGTTCCCCTGGCCAGAATTTCTTCTTTCAACGACTGAGTAGCTCTCGGTTAAATTTCCAACCGGCAGGATGGCACCGAAAACACTCCACAGGAGAGACCGCAGCTTCCCAGTAAGGTACAGCCAAAATGAAGCTCTCTCGCGTCCCTGGTAAAGACGGACCTCCAACCACTCCTGCTGCCAGCCCGTCACCTCCTTACAGCAAACCGAGCATGGGTATGTGTCTCGTCTGCGGCGACCCACGTACGCAACTCTGGGGGCCCAGCGTCCCCTTGTCTCCCAACAACGGGCCAGAGGCAAACCTAGCGCAAATACAATCGATACCATCAAAGATGTCATGCGCTCACTGCATATCTATAAGATAATGAAAATTGTTTTTCAGAAAGTCAGAAGACAGGTCACAAAGCTGTTTTTACTTTCCAGGTATCAAATACTTGACGAAAAATGTGGTTACCATACAGGAAGTTGAGAGTGTATCCTCGTTCATGGAGTCGAGCTCGGATACCCAAGCACAACGAAACTTTCAGACGCAGTATGAATGAGATCAATTCGTCCAAAGATTTGGGAACAAGTGCTCATCTTAAACTCACCAGACTAAATATTAGTCGCCCGTTAACAGAGCACATTGGTCACGCTCCAATGAGCATGTTTAGAACAGGTACCAGGCAGCCATGTAATCCTCCACCACTGTCGTAGGTCGTGGAAATCAAGTGGTGCGTATGGACAAGCCACTTGTCCAGAACCGGAATAGTAAGACCAGCCGACGTGAAGACATTACAAGATGGCAGAGTGGAGCTATCGTGGTTGGACGTACCCATGGCCACAGTATGAGTGAAGTTGCCCGATTTGCTGGTCCATGAATGTGGACTGTCCAACCTGTCCACAAGGAATGGTGTATAACTTAGTCATGTAACACTGCCTAATAACAGTGAATGCAGGTTCATCTCAACTGGTTCACGAGCGAATATTACGATGGGAACTTAATATAATGAACATTTGGAGTCGGTCTTTCGGAAAGAGACGCTGCTCACAGGGCACATAATGCTGTTCATCTTCACAGGGTCAAACAACACAGACACTTGACAATCGCTGACTGGAAGCGTGTAACGTGGTTCGACGAGTCGCAGCTTTACCTCTTTTTTTATAGGGGTCATTGACTGCAAGTTTGAGCCAATGAGGCGTTTAACCTGCAACTTGTAGAGGGTAGAGCTCAGCGGAGGTGTTTCTGTGACGTTTTCGGCGTGTTCTTTGTACCATGGTTTGTGCCCACTCAATCAGATTACCGTGAACATGTATCCGGATGTTTGTTCCAACATTTTCGGTGATCGAGTTTCACCCTTTTTTCTGTATCTTCATGATGCCTCTGGCAGAAAGCTACAATGACACAGACATGGTGTGCTGGCGTGTTATCATTTTGCAGTACGAACCCAGCACTGAAGTGTCATCTCCATACTCCGGTATGAAAATTATGAGGCTCCAGAGAAATCCTGCATTTGGTGCTGAAGATCCTGATGCCTCGGATCCAGATTCCACCCTAGGTTTCCCTTCCTTGCCTTCTTCGTGTAGCACGTCGTTGGGGAATTTCCAGTGTTGCTCGTAATAGACACCTAGAGACAAAATTGAACGTGTAGAGAAGGATGCCTACTGACTTTCTCGATACACACATTCTTCCAAGGCTATCTACAAGCCGTAGCTGGTAGGCAGTGATCAACATCCAGTATTGTCGACCGAGAGCGACCACTGTGGATCATATTCCAGTGCTCTGTATCTCACTAAATCGGCTGAGTGCCAGAATGACACCTGTTTGGCGGGCATCATTCCGGTCCTGACAAGCATCATTGTCTTAAGCTTGTGACTGTGCCACTCCATTTGAAATTGTACATGAGTGTTCATAGGCGTAAGGATATTAACCTGGTTTCTGCCCTGAATATACCTCTAACCACTATATATGACCAATTAATAATGCAGTCAGACATTAAGTTTCGGAGATGGCAAAACTTATGCAAAGTGTAGCGATGGCTGGGTGGGAGTTGGGGGTGGGGGGGAGGAGATATGGGGGTAGCTGCGAGGGGGGGAGGGCGTTACTCGTGTAGCGGCACCACCGTTAAAGATGGGAAAAGGTTAGCTTCAGGTAATATTTCGGAATGCACAAGTTACAGTGAGTCGCGGGCCTGTTGACAGTAAGTTACGCTACCAGTGATTGCGAAGTACAATGGAGGCCATAGGGCCGTAGGCCCACTGAAAAGAGTAAACACAGCGGTTTGCATGGTGCAAGTTAAAGACAGAAGGGGCCCACTGGCCGAACCCAGGTGTTATGAGTACATGACTCGGAATGGTGCGTTAGCAAAACAGAGGCGCACAGCCCCATATAAATAGGCATCAGTTCACTAACAAGGCGTTCAAAAATGGTTCAAATGGCTCTGAGCACTATGGGACTCAACTGCTGAGGTCATTAGTCCCCTAGAACTTAGAACTAGTTAAACCTAACTGACCTAATGACATCACACACATCCATGCCCGAGGCAGGATTCGAACCTGCGACCGTAGCGGTCTTGCGGTTCCAGACTGCAGCGCCTTTAACCGCACGGCCACTTCGGCCGGCAAGGCGTTCAAGTGTGACAGCTCTCCTGGATGGCAGGGCGTGTAAACCACCAGCTAAACACAGCAGCAGATGATGTGCCACCGTACCAGTCCACGGCGGGTCGCTGGTTCGGCCCTGTGAGGGCAACGCGGGTTCCGCAGCCAGCCAGCAGCTGGCCACACAGCGGCTCGCTACTGCGGGCAGTCTTGTTGGCTCCCAACACATGCCGGAGGGATCCCAAGGGGAGGGCCGCAGATTCGGACGCCAGATCGCGAGCTCTTGTTGTCGCCGCAATCTTAGCCACGCTAGAGAGGAAGCAGACAGCGGGCCACCCTGCGAGCAGTGCTGAGGCAACAGGGACGCAGACCGCTTAGTCAATTGCTGACGCCTCCAGACATTGTCACAACTTCGCAGCCGTACAAGGCCTACACACCGCAGGGCGTCGCACGGGTCGTTGTGGCAGCCATAACACGCCAAGCCGTTTTGCAGATAGCAAAGTGGTGTCCTCAGCATTGTGGGACTCGGTGATGCAGACCGAGAGGAACTGGGGCGCTGTAACTGGAAATAATAAATCTCTTGGGAAACTCGGACGAGTTCATACGAAGCATCCTGACAGTTTCCATCCTCGACCAACATTCCTCTACACTCGGAAGTAACACGACTGATTTTTGAACCAGAATACTGACTTCGAGCTTCATACTATACCGCCACAAAGTGCATTAAAACTGTGCTTTAGGGGCTCCATTTGTCCATGACAAATATGTTTGTCGTATGTTCCCTACGCGACGTAATAATCTGACAAAGGGAGAGCTTGTGTGGTGGAATCTATGACTTATGATGACACCATCACAGCTACCGTATATCTGGAAGAATTGCATTGGTGACGCCCTAACTAAACCACTGGAAAGTTCTTACAGAAGATAAATGCAAGCACTGTTAACGCACGTAGCGTAGTCCCTGAACAAATGCGGTAAGGTACACTTGGGGATTTGTGAATAAAGGAAAGGGTGTAAGGTAACGAATTCACGAAGCCTGAAGGTTAGATAGATCCAGCGTCATCTACGAATAATAAGGTATACAAAATTAACGTCATTAACAAACACAAGAATCAGATTAGAGCGTTTAAAATCCCCTCTGGAGATTATAATGGAAAATTAAGTAAAAATAATTTACACACTTCTGAAAAAAAAAACCCCTTGCAATTGAGAGAATCTAGTTGTAAGTCAATCGAATTTACGGATGGTTAACTCAGAGACGGGTACTGATCACCAAACGTTTTGATAAGATTAGGAACGAGAACAAAGGCATAACAAACATTACGTTTTCCCCTGAAGCCCGAATGCAAATTGCAACGTGGAAAGAACACGATTTTACACGACCCCAGTACCTTCGTGATTTGCAGTCACGTAAATACAACCCGAATACTCGCAGCTTCTTGCAGTCTCATCATTATGCTGGTCAAATGCAGAATACAGAAAACAAATGTCTAAGTGAAGTGTGATAGAACCGCTCTTATTCCCTGTACGTACACAAATGATCTGACGGACACGGTGAGCAGCAATTTACGGCTGTTTACTGAAGCCGCTACGGTGTACTGAAGGAGCCGCCGTTGAGTGACTGTAGGAGTATACAAGATGATTTAGGCACAATTTGTAACTGATGTAATTAATGGCAGCTTGCTCTAAATGTAGAAAAATGTAGATTAATGCGGAGGAGTAGGAAAAACAATCGTGCAGCACTCGAGTACGACATTAGTAGGGTGTTACTTGAAACAGTCACATCGATTAAATACGTAAGCGTAACGTAGCGAAGCAATATGAAATGCTGCGGGGATATCAGGCTGGCAGTAGGGAAACCGAATGCTCGAATTCGTTTTATTAGGAGCGCTTTGGGAAGTGTAGCCCATTTATTATGGCTCTGAGCACTATGGGACTTAACTTCTGAGGTCATCAGTCCCCTAGAACTTAGAACTACTTAAACCTAACTAACCTAAGGACATCACACACATCCATGCCCGAGGCAGGATTCGAACCTGCGACCGTAGCGGCCACGCGGTTCCAGACTGTAGCGACTAGAACCTCTCGGCCACACAGGCCGGCTCATTTATTATAAAGGAGAAGACATAAGGAACGCTAGTGCGGCCCATTATTGAGCACTATTCGATTGCCACCAGGTCGGTTTAAAGGAACGCATCGAAGCAATTCAAAGGTGGTTCAAATGGTTCATCTGGCTCTGACCACTATGGGACTTAACATCTATGGTCACCAGTCCCCTAGAACTTAAAACTACTTAAACCTAACTAACCTAAGGACATCACACAACACCCAGTCATCACGAGGCAGAGAAAATCCCTGACCCCGCGGGGAATCGAACCCGAATTCAAAGGTGGCCTGCTACATTTGTTACCGATAGGTTCGATCAGCACGGAAGTATTACGCAGATGCTTCGTGAACACGAATGGAAATCCCTGGAGAGAAGACGACGCTCTTCTCGCGAGGCACTATTGCAGTAGTTAAGAGAACCGACATATGAGACCGAGTGCAGAACGATTGTACTGCCGCCAACGCCCATCTTGCGTAACCTCTGGCGTGCCGCAGGGGAGTTGGGTTGGGTTGTTTGGGGGAAGAGACCAAACAGCGAGGTCAACGGTCTCATCGGATTAGGAAAGGACAGAGAAGGAAGTCGGCCGTGCCCTTTCAAAGGAACCATCCCGGCATTTGCCTGGAGCGATTTAGGGAAATCACGGAAAACCTAAATCAGGATGGCCGGACGCGGGATTGAACCGTCGTCCTCCCGAATGCAAGTCCAGTGTGCTAACCACTGCGCCAGCTCGCTCGGTGCAGGGGAGTGTTACGGGACCACTGCTTTTCACAATATATATAAATGACCTAGTAGATAGTGTCGGAAGTTCCATGCGGATTTTCGCGGATGATGCTGTAGTATACAGAGAAGTTGCAGCATTAGAAAACTGCAGTGAAATGCAGGAAGATCTGCAGCGGATAGGCACTTGGTGCAGGGAGTGGCAACTGACCCTTAACATAGACAAATGTAATGTATTGCGAATAAATAGAAAGAATGATTTTTATTGTATGATTATATGATAGTGGAACAAACACTGGTAGCAGTTACTTCTGTAAAATATCTGGGAGTATGCGTACGGAACGATTTGAAGTGGAATGATCATATAAAATTAATTGTTGGTAAGGCGGGTGACAGGTTGAGATTCATTGGGAGAGTCCTTAGAAAATGTAGTCCATCAACAAAGGAGGTGGCTTACAAAACACTCATTCGACCTATACTTGAGTATTGCTCATGAGTGTGGGATCCGTACCAGGTTGGGTTGACAGAGGAGATAGAGGAGATCCAAAGAAGAGCGGCACGTTTCGTCGCAGGGTTATTTGGTAAGCGTGATACCGTTACGGAGATGTTTAACAAACTCAAGTGGCAGACTCTGCAAGAGAGGCGCACTGCATCGCGGTGTAGCTTGCTCGCCAGGTTTCGAGAGGGTGCGTTTCTGGATGAGGTATCGAATATATTGCTTCCCCCTACTTATAACTCCCGAGGAGATCGCGAATGTAAAATTAGAGAGATTCGAGCGCGCACGGAGGCATTCCGGCGATCGTTCTTCCTGCGAACCATACGCGACTGGAACAGGAAAGGGAGGTAATGACAGTGGCACGTAAAGTGCCCTCCACCACACACCGTTGGGTGGCTTGCGGAGTATAAATGAGGATGTAGATGTAGAAGTACCACGAAAATAAGCTGCGAGTAATTAGGGCTCGTACAGAGACTTTTAGACAGTTGTTCTTCTTTAGCTCTTTTTGCCAGTGGAACAGTAAAGGAAATAACTAACAGTGTTAGCTGGTATACCCCTCTACGCACCGTACAGTAGCCTCGCAGGGTATGTACAAAGATGTAGAAATCACTTCTGCTCGTTGCGCTGACCAGGAGGAAAGTGCTTTGTACGTGCAGTCGAAAAATGCATACCGAGAGCTCTGATTGGCCGGTACCAGTCAAAGCTCTAGCGTTTCCACAAGAGATGCCTGCCCTTTCCTGTCTGCAGAGATGTACCACTCGTCGGCTATGATTATCTGTGAGTTGACAAGTGACATACTCGTGGCGCGCGGGTGCGCGTTTTAGCCTTCGAAGGACGATCGCGCGACAAAGCGGCCGCCTTTTAAAGTGTCAATGCACGTACGGCGTAAGATAGAAATGACTCTTCCAGACACGTACGCAGACTGAAAAATGTGTAAAGAAGCTGTGCTGTCCTACTCACTACTGCAGGCACGACACTCTCTATTGAACTGCACTACAGGAGGACCGCGTCTACGCGTCATCACCGATTTCGTCCAGATTTATGGTATGTGGTGGGCTTGCCCTGAAATGAATGTTACACAGATGGAAGCGCTATACAGCCAAGAAATAGCATTTTTGGCGAGGGTCGGGCGCGCCATGAGCGATATACTGGTAGATTACGTTTGGGTGGTTTCCAGGCAGCGGTTGAAGCAGCGGGAAGAGTACATAATGATAATCCGAGGGTCATGGAATCAAGTCTGAGTGTAAAACCTTGTTTTCTTTTATTTCTTTTTATCTGCAGTTCTTTTACTTACACTACGAGTAAAGTGAAATAATGTTCAATATATTGCATTTATTAATACTTTCAGAAAGGGTATGAAAAGGAAACGCAATGGGAAATTTGCGATTGCAATTAATTTTCCAGGAAGGGATATTAAGGTGTACATGAGAGCGGTATGTATAAAATTAGATACTTCATTATTTTACATTTTACGGTGGTGGGGTGACATTCATTGTAAGAACAGGGAAGCAGTAGTTATTTCAGCATCTTGCACAAGTTATAAAGTAGAATTTTTACAATTAAATGGTACTTTTAAAGTTTCTGTAGAAAAGCATCTTGGTTTACTATCATAAATAGGTTCACACTCATCACACTCTTCGGCAGAAAATCGTGCGTATCTCATAATATCGTCAGATAAAGGAGAGGACACCCGGTTATGTACTGTGGACTGTGTTTTGATGTAGTCTTCTTGGGACGCCATTTCTTTTCTTCTCTCGATGAGCTAAGAGAAGTTTTAAAACTTTTTGATCAAATTATTTACCTGACGACGAAAATAGACATCGGAGGGCTGCAGTAGCAGAGTGCATTTGAGCGGTATCATTTTAATACCGCACATCACAACTCACTCTCATCTTGAAAAATCTCGTCTGTCGATTATGAATTTGTTTATACCCACAAGAGTCAATTAATTTAATGAATTTGTTCTCCTGTAGCTAGAGCTTTATTTGCAATCCCAAATCTTCCTATCTAACAAAACTCTACCATCTGGCGAGCAAGATGTATGAGACAGGCGAAATAATCTCAAACTTCAAGAAGAATATAATAATTCCAATCCCAAAGAAAGCAGGTTTTGACAGATGTGAAAATTACCGAACTATCATTTTAATAAGTCAAAGCTGCAAAATACTAACGCTAATTCTTTACAGACGAATGGAAAAATTAGTAGAAGCCGACCTGGGGGAAGATCAGTTTGGATTCCGTAGAACTGTTGGAACACGTGAGGCCATACTGACCATACGACTTATCTTAGAAAATAGATTAAGTAAAGGCAAACCTACGTTTCTCGCATTTGTGGACTTAGAGAAAGCTTTTGACAATCTTGACTGGAATACTCGCTTTCAAATTCTGAAGGTGGCAGGGGTAAAATACAGGGAGCGAAAGGCTATTAACAATTTGTACAGAAATCAGATGGCAGTTATAAGAGTCGAGGGGCATGAAAGGGAAGCAGTGGTTGGGAAGGGAATGAGACAGGGTTGTAGCCTCTCCCCGATGTTATTCAATCTGTATATTGAGCAAGCAGTAAAGGAAACAAAAGAAAAATTCGGAGTAGGAATTAAAATCCATGGAGAAGAAATAAAAACTTTGAGGTTCGCCGATGACATTGTAATTCTGTCAGAGACAGCAAAGGACCTGGAAGAGCAGCTGAACGGAATTGAGAGTGTCTTGAAGGGAGGATATAAGACGAACATCAACAAAAGCAAAATGAGGATAATGGACTGTAGTCGAATTAAATTATAATAGGAAATGAGACACTTAAAGCAGTAAATGTAGTAAATGAGTTTTGCTATTTGGGGAGCAAAATAACTGATGATGGTCGAAGTAGAGAAGATATACAATGTAGATTGGCAATGGCAAGGAAAGCGTTTATGAAGAAGAGAATTTGTTAACATCGAGTATAGATTTAAGTGTCAGGAAGTCTTTTCTGAAAGTATTTGTATGGATTGTAGCCATGCATGGAAGTGAAACGTGGACGATAAACGGTTTGGACAAGAAGAGGATAGAAGCTTTCGAAATGTGGTGCTACAGAAGAATGCTGAAGATTAGATGGGTAGATCACATAACTAATGAGGAGTTTTGAATAGAATTGGAGAGAAGAGAAATTTGTGGCGCATTTTGTGTAGAAGAAGGGATCG
Organism: Schistocerca serialis cubense; assembly: GCF_023864345.2. Classification (NCBI taxonomy): domain Eukaryota; kingdom Metazoa; phylum Arthropoda; class Insecta; order Orthoptera; family Acrididae; genus Schistocerca; species Schistocerca serialis. Next base: position 345,625,766 of record NC_064646.1, read on the forward strand.
GTTGGTAGGGCATATTCTGAGGCATCAAGGGATCACAAATTTAGTATTGGCGGGCAGCGTGGAGGGTAAAAATCGTAGAGGGAGACCAGGAGATGAATACACTAAGCTGATTCAGAAGGATGTAGGTTGCAGTAAGTACTGGGAGATGAAGAAGCTTGCACAGGATAGAGTAGCATGGAGAGCTGCATCAAACCAGTCTCTGTACTGAAGGCCACAACAACAACATGAAAATTCTAACGAATACAAAAAACCGAGCATTATTTCGGTTTATTTGAATTGCTAATAACATAAAACTGAAAATAAAAAAGTGGTTCCGTGCAGAATGTTTACGTAAGCGGTTCATGTCTCGACCGACCCGTGTTCAAAATGTCGTTTTTTTCTACACACTTGCCCATATGGAGCTCCTACGTCTGTCACTTTCATTTCTGGGCAAGCCCTATATATAACATAAATATCGGCGATATCGGTGATGACAGGTAGGCGCGGCACTCTTGTAAGTATAGGCGAGTGTAAGCAGCAATCTCTTTCTGTCAAAAGAGTACTGAGAAAGCAGATTACGCTAAAAAAGAAAGAAATAAAACTAGAAAAAACGTACAGATCATAAGGTTGGAGAAAAACAGTTGCCGGCCGCGGTGGTCTAGCGGTTCTAGGCGCGCAGTCCGGAACCGCGCGGCTGCTACGGTCGCAGGTTCGAATCCTCCCTCGGGAATGGGTGTGTGTGATGTCCTTAGGTTAGTTAGGTTTAAGTAATTCTAAGTTCTAGGGGACTGATGACCACAGATGTTAAGTCCCATAGTGCTCAGAGCCAGCCAAAAACAGTTTTTGAGCAGCTGTATTAACTTTCAAGAGCTCCCATCACTGTTTCGATTCACAGGTAAACCATTAAACTGACTGCTAGCAAGTACAGGGTGTGGCTGAAGAACGAGCTGTGTTAATTAGTCTCTAAAAGCGGAATGGTATTTTGGCAGCACTCAATATCTGTAATTTGTTTCAAGTAATTACGCCATTTGCTGAAATGGAGCATCAGAGTGGGCTGTGAAGGACTTTCACAGAAACGTTGACCGTGTTGCTGCTGCTAGAGGGGAATACCGTCGTCATTTCAAACTTTGTCCTGTACCATCCGCACGTGCAGTCAGGTTATGAGTGAAAAACTTTGAAGAAACAGGAAGTACACTTAAACTGAACTTGCAAGGAAGGTCCAGAAGTTGTCGCTCATAGGAACGAATAGCGGGGATGCAAAATGTTGTAACCAACAGTCCAAAGCGTTCTGTGAAACAAATTGCGGCAGTGGTTGAAAATATTCAGATGTAATGTGCACAGAATTTTAGTAAATGATTTATAGCTGCAACCGTACAAGATACAGACTGTGTAATAATTACATGAAAGTGATTACGAAAAGCGAGTGATTCGGTCTGTTGAACTGTTGACTAAAATTAGGGACAATGAACGCTTCTTAAATTTGCCGTTACTGTTGCGAGGATAATACCCATGAACTCCATCAACGCAGCTTACACACCCAAAAACTTGCAGCATGGTGTGCTGTTTGTTCAATGTGCATAACGGCCTCTTTCTTTTTTGAGGTTGAACGTGGACGAGCAATCAGTCACATCTCAGCTGTATGCTGCCATGGTTGACACATTCCTATAACCTGATCTTGTTCAGTTTCGTACAAATCGATATTGCTTTCAGCAAAATGGTGCTCAAATTTCCATGGCAGCAGCTGCCAGAGTATTTGGTAACCAAATCATTTCATGGAATGGGGACATCTAATGGTCTCCCAGATCTCCATACGTGCCGTTCTATGATTACTTACTCTGGTGGTTCCTGGAACACAGGGTGTATGCTAGTGGTCTACACACAACTGCGGAACTACGAGGGTCACTGGAAAAGAAATGCACACTATTTTTGTAAAAATACAGTTTTCATTCTGCATGTGTGAAAGTTTTACATTGTGTAGATACATCCTTCCGGCTTGTTTTCAAACTTAGTTCAACCTATGCCGTGAGTGGCGCCGTCACAGCATGTCTTCAAGATGGCTGCTATACTTGAAGTTCGTCAGAAGCAACGTGCTGTCATAGAATTCCTGTGCTGTGAAAACGAGACAGTGGGAAACATCCACAAGAGGTTGAAAAAGGTGTATGGAGATGCTGCTGTCAATCGCAGTACAGTTAGTGCGTGGGCAAGCAGGTTACGTGATGAAAGCGGGCACGGCAATATTGAGGATTGTCCTCGCAGCGGCAGGCCTCGTACTGCACACACTCCAGACAATGTGCAAAGAGTTAACGAATTGGTGACTGCTGACAGGCGCATCACAGTGAACGAATTGTCACGCTACGTTGGGATAGGGGAAGGAAGTATCTGCAGAATACTGAAAGTATTGGTGTTAAAAAAGTTTTGTGCCAGGTGGGTTCCCAGGATGTTGACAGTGGCTCACTAAGACACAAGAAAAACGGTATGCAGCGAACTTTTGGAACAGTACGAGAATGGTGGAGATGAATTTCTTGGAAGAATTGTGACAGGTGATGAACATGGCTCCATCATTTTTTATCAGAGACAAAGAGGCAATCAGTAGAGTGGCATCATGCAAATTCACCCAAGAGAAAAAAATTCAAAAGCACACCTTCTGCTGGAAAAGTTATGGCTACGGTATTTTTCGACTCCGAACGACTCTTGCTTGTGGCCATCATGCCAAGTGGAACCACCATAAATTCTGATTCATATGTGACGACAGTGAAGAAACTTCGAGCTCGACTGAGTCGTGTTCGACCACATCGGCAAAAGCAGGATGTTTTGTTGTTGCACGACAGTGCACGGTCACATGTCAGTCAAAAAACCATGGAAGCGATCACAAAACTCGGATTGACAACACTGAAACACTCGCCTTACAGTCCTGAGCTGGTTCCATGTGACTATCATCTCTTTGGGAAACTGAAAGAATCTCTTCGTGGAACAAGGTTTGAAGATGATGACTCCCTTGTGCCCACTGCCAAATAGTTGCTCCGACAGGTTGGATCGGAATTTTACCGTGTGGGTATACAGGCGCTATTTCCAAGATGGCGTAAGGCAGTTGAGAGGGATGGAAATTATGCGGAGAAATGAAAATGTTGTTCCTAAAGGATGTATCTACACACTGCAAAACTTTCAAACATGTAGAATAAAAGATGGATTTAAAAAAATAGCGTGCATTTATTTTGGAGTGACCCTCGTAAAAGACACCATTCGTACGGAAATCATAAATATTCCTAGACAGATGCATCCGTGAACGATTTACGTAGTAGATTGTCTGTGTATCAACGTAACAACGGTGGCCGCCTACAAGACATCATTTTCGGAAGTTGAACAGGGGGTGAAATGGCAGTATTCTAGTGTTTCCTTGTCGTGATTGAAAATGTTTCACAATAAAACCATCGACGTACTTCGCTATATCCAAATCGGCCTGTGTTTGTACCACACCATGTATAAAACAGGAGACATACCATCTGCGATCAAAAAGTAACGAAAATTTTGTCCCATTCAAAGTAATCCACCTCAGATATAATACACCTGTGCCAGCGGTTTTTCGAATCTTGGAAGCGCTTCTGGAGCTCAGTTTTCGGTATGGTTTTTCGCTCGTTCAGCGATTATGTTTTTATCTCATCAATGGTGGCGAAACGAAGTCCTTTCATGGTTTTCTTTAGCCTCGGCAATAGAAGCAAATTGCAGCGTGCCATGTCGGCCGAATATGGTAACTGAGGCAACATTAAAGTTTTGTTTTTTTGCCAAAAAATCGTGAACAACCATTGAGAAGTGAGCGGGAGCATTATCGCAATGCAATGGCCGCGAATGGTTTTGCCACAATTCTGGTCGTTTTCTTCGGACTGCTTCACGCAAACGGCGCATAATGCACACGTAGTATTCCTTACTGACCGTACGACTACAAGGCAGGGACTCAAGATGCACCATACCATTGTAATCGAAGAAATCAATGAGAAGAACCTTGAAATGTGATCGAAGTTATCGAATTTTTTTGGTCTTGGCTCTTTAGGCAGTTTCCATTGGAATAAATGAGATTTGGTTTCGGCGTCATACCCGTGTGCCAACGTCTCTTCGCCTGTTATAAAGTCCTTTAGAAGTCATGGACCGTTGTCGACTTCATTCAGCAATTCTGAGCGATGTATATGCGACGTCGTTTTTGGTCGAAAGTCAGCAATTTCGGAAGAAACTTTGCTGCCACACGTTTCATGTACAAAACATCCGAAAAAACTGCTGGCATGAGCCAAGGGATACGCCGACGTCATCAACAGCATCACTGATAGTGATTCGGCTATTTCCCAGAAACATCTTCTTTCAAAAAATGGTTCAAATGGCTCTGAGCACTATGGGACTTAACTTCTGAGGTCATCAGTCCCCTAGAACTTAGAACTACTTAAACCTAACCAACCTAAGGACATCACACACATCCATGCGCGAGGCAGCGGTCGCGCGGTTCCAGACTGTAGCGCCTAGAACCGCTCGGCCACCCCGGCCGGCCATCTTTTTTACTTCTTCCACATTGTCGTCAGTAACTGATGTGCTAGGGCGTCCAGGGTGGTCGTCGTCTTCACCCTCTTCTCGAGCCTCTGTGAAATGTTTATACCTCTTGTAAACTCTTGGCTTGCTCGTAGTAGATACACCAAAAGCCACAGCCAACATTTCGAAAGCGGTGCTGCACTTTCGAGCAAAATTTAATGACTATTCTTTTATCCATCTTTTTGGAAAGTAAAAATTCGGCGAGACTCGAAAACAGGTACAATCTTTTCGACTACCAACAATAAATTAAAAATGCAGAACAGCTGAAAATGCAAACATACGCCAGGAACATGTGTACCAACAAGATAAAAAAAATTGAAAATCGGATGTATGAAGAACGCGAAATTAAAGAATTCGCTTTACAAAAGTATTCATTTTAATAGCTGTTTTTCATCACACTATGTCTAAATAATGGTAGAAGTTCCAAATGTAAGTAATTTACAAATCCTCAACAAAAAGTTTATAGGACAGTGTTATCCAACACGCATGAGTGGTGCGGTCAGCTTGGTGGGTCCACAGGGTGTCCAAGTGGTTGCGGCAGCGGCAGAGGCGGTACGCCCGCAGGTGGCCCGTTAAACGGCAGGCCGCGTGGCCCCACCGCGAAACCGCCGTAATGAAGCGCCGCAAGCGAGGCGGAAGGCGCTGCCCGCGGGGAAAGTGGACGGCCCCAGCTCAGCTGCCAAACGGAGCGTCGCCGAACAGCAGAAAACAGCGGCGCCGCTTTCGGAAAAACTTTCGATTCCCCAAGATCCGCACCGCGCCGCTCCAGCTGATTCCCTGCAGACACTACCGGCCGATAGGCGGGCCGCCCTTGGTGCCCCGCTGTAACGTCAACAGTTGCCAGAACGCTTGCTGTGGCCGTGAAAGGTCTTTTGTTTACTGTGTTACTCCACTGCCCTACTTTTCAACAAATCGGCACGTTTATAACCCGATCCGTTTGCGATGTTGTGAAAGCTGTCCATACACAATTGTGAAATAAGCTCACCCGATAAAGATATAGTCACCACAGTGGGCACGCACATATGAAAAATTGAACCTTTACACATGGGGCACTGATCACGTCACGTGCTCAACCGTCGAGGCCAACGAGAAAGACAGGCCGCGGCGCGTACGCCACGAAGGTAGTCCTGCGCTCGCTCGCTCGCTCAAATCAGCAGAAAAACAACGTTTCTACACCTTTCGCTCGTAACTAGGCGTGTCCGTAGAAACGAAAACTGCATCTTCTACTGGAATCCGCTATTATGGAATCTCACTGTTATTAGTCCTATAATGATGGGAACTCAGATTGGAATGTATACCGCAGAAACAGGCTGGACAGTGATGGGGGAGGCGTGTTTATAGCGATAAGAAGTGCAATAGTATCGAAGGAAATTGACGGAGATCCAAAATGTGAAATAATTTGGGTGAAGGTCACGGTTAAAGCAGGCTCAGACATGGAAATTGGATGTCTCTATAGGCCCCCTGGCTCAGCAGCTGTTGTGGCTGAGCACCTGAAGGATAATTTGGAAAATATTTCGAGTAGATTTCCCCACCATTTTGTAGTTCCGGGTGCAGATTTTAATTTGCCGGAGATAGACTGGGAGACTCAAACGTTCATAACGGGTGGCAGGGACAAAGAATCCAGTGAAATTCTTTTAAGTGCTTTATCTGAAAACTACCTCGAGCAGTTAAGCAGAGAACCGACTAGTGGCGATAACATATTAGACCTTCTGGTGACAAACAGACCCGAACTATTTGAAACAGTTAACGCAGAACAGGGAATGAGCGATCATAAAGCGGTTACCGCATCGATGATTTCAGCCGTAAATAAAAATATTAAAAAAGGTAGGAAGATTTTTCTGTTCAGCAAAAGTGACAAAAAGCAGATTTCAGAGTACCTGACGGCTCAACACAAAAGTTTTGTCTCAAGTACAGATGTTGTTGAGGATCAGTGGACAAAGTTCAAAACCATCGTACAACATGCGTTAGATGAGTATGTGCCAAGATGGAAAAGAGTCACCGTGGTACAACAACCGAGTTAGAAAACTGCTGCGGAAGCAAAGGGAACTTCACAGCAAACGTAAACATAGCCAAAGCCTTGCGGACAAACAAAAATTACGCGAAGCGAAATGTAGTGTGAGGAGGGCTATGCGAGAGGCGTTCAATGAATTCGAAAGTAAAGTTCTATGTACTGACTTGGCAGAAAATCCTAAGAAATTTTGGTCTTATGTCAAGGCGGTAGGTGGATCAAAGCAAAATGTCCAGACACTCTGTGACCAAAATGGTACTGAAACAGACGATGACAGACTAAAGGTCGAAATACTAAATGTCTTTTTCCAAAGCTGTTTCACAGAGGAAGACTGCCCTGTAGTTCCTTCTCTAGATTGTCGCACAGATGACAAAATGTTAGATATCGAAATAGACGACAGAGGGACAGAGAAACAATTAAAATCGCTCAAAAGAGGAAAGGCCGCTGGACCTGATGGGATACCAGTTCGATTTTACACAGAGTACGCGAAGGAACGTGCCCCCCTTCTTGCAGCGGTGTACCGTAGGTCTCTAGAAGAGCGTAGCGTTCCAAAGGATTGGAAAACGGCACAGGTCATCCCCGTTTTCAAGAAGGGACGTCGAACAGATGTGCAGATACTATAGACCTATATCTCTAACGTCGATCAGTTGTAGAAGTTTGGAACACGTATTATGTTCGAGTATAATGACTTTTTTGGAGACTAGAAATCTACTCTGTAGGAATCAGCATGGGTTTCGAAAAAGACGATCGTGTGAAACCCAGCTCGCGCGATTCGTCCACGAGACTCAGAGGGCCATAGACACGGGTTCACAGGTAGATGCCGTGTTTCTTGACTTCCGCAAGGCGTTCGATACAGTTCCCCACAGTCGTCTATTGAACAAAGTAAGAGCATATGGACTATCAGACCGATTGTGTGATTGGATTGAAGAGTTCCTAGATAATAGAACGCAGCATATCATTCTCAATGGAGAGAAGTCTTCCGAAGTAAGAGTGATTTCAGGTGTGCCGCAGGGGAGTGTCGTAGGACCGTTGCTATTCACAATATACATAAATGAACTTGTGGATAACATCGGAAGTTCACTGAGGCTTTTTGCGGATGATGCTGTGATATATCGAGAGGTTGTAACAATGGAAAATTGTACTGAAATGCAGGAGGATCTGCAGCGAATTGACGCATGCTGCAGGGAATGGCAATTGAATCTCAATGTAGACAAGTGTAATGTGCTGCGAATACATAGAAAGAAAGATCCCTTATCATTTAGCTACAATATAGCAGGTCAGCAACTGGAAGCAGTTAATTCCATAAATTATCTGGGAGTGCGCATTAGGAGTGATTTAAAATGGAATGATCATATAAAGTTGATCGTCGGTAAAGCAGATGCCAGACTGAGATTCATTGGAAGAATCCTAAGGAAATGCAATCCGAAAACAAAGGAAGTAGGTTACAGTACGCTTGTTCGTCCACTGCTTGAATACTGCTCAGCAGTGTGGGATCCGTACCAGATAGGGTTGATAGAAGAGATAGAGAAGATCCAACGGAGAGCAGCGCGCTTCGTTACAGGATCATTTAGTAATCGCGAAAGCGTTACGAAGATGATAGATAAAGTCCAGTGGTAGAATCTGCGGGAGAGACGCTCAGTAGCTCGGTACGGGCTTTTGTTGAAGTTTCGAGAACATACCTTCACCGAGGAGTCAAGCAGTATATTGCTCCCTCCTGCGTACATCTCGCGAAGAGACCATGAGGATAAAATCAGAGAGATTAGAGCCCACACAGAGGCATACCGACAATCCTTCTTTCCACGAACAATACGAGACTGGAATAGAAGGGAGAACCGATAGAGGTACTCAAGGTACCCTCCGCCACACACCGTCAGGTGGCTTGCGGCGTATGGATGTAGATGTAAATGTAGATGTAGAAGTCCATGGGCCTACTTATAATTTGTTACGGCGGTACTAGCGTACAATAAAATAAAATCATGCTAAAATTATTATCAGTTGCATAAGGCACCACTTCCAGCATGTAATGAGTACTGTTGAGCAAAAGAGACTAAATGCTGTAAACAAGCCATTATACCATTTATATCGAGTATTGATCTTAAATTTCGCTGTAGTACTGTTGATCAGTAAGTCTTCATAATAGCAGATTCCCGTGGAAGATGCAATTCTAGTTAGTACTTACACGCCCAGCTGCGAGTTAACAGGTTTAGAAACGCATTTTGTCTGCTGAGCTGAGCGAGCGAGCGAGTTCAGGACTACCTTCGTGACGTACGCGCTGCCGCTTGTCTTTTCGTGGTCCTCGCTCAAGTGTGCTGTGCGTGAGCATAAGTAACGATCAGTGAGAGAGTTATGTTTCAAGCGGGCATTGTACGAGGGCCGTTAAATAAGTAACGCAACCTTTTTTTTTTTGTAAGCCAGTTTCGGTTGAAAATATGCCGAATTTGCTGTGGGAGATTGTGGAATATTCGCGTTTCAGTTCCTATGGTTTCAAAAAGGCGTCTATAACGGAGTTGTTTTTCAAGCAGAGAACTGCCATAGAGATTAGTTTGACGGAAAGCCAGAGCATCGCAGATATTCGTAAGCGCTTGCAGAATATCTACGATCAGGCCGCGAACAAAAGCACGGTCACTCGTTGGGCGAGGCGTCCGTCATAATCGCAACACGGTCGCGCAAACCTGTTCGATCTCCCTCGTCCCGGCCATTCTCACGCAGCTGTGACTCGTGCAGTGCTGGAACGTTCGGACACTCATTCGAGGTGATCGACGGATCACAATTGTAAGGTGACTATAATTTCTCACCTTACAAGCACTCACCCACGCACTTTGCCGTGATCTAAAAATACAATTAGGTGTCATGTGATAGGTTGTACATCGCATATGTATAAAGGAGACTGACATTGTCATGTACGTCTTGTAAATAATTGTTAACGCTTATTGCATGAAAGGTGACAGAGTGTCTTTATTACAAAAACGGCGTAATGAATCATTGCCTTTCCTACTAGAGGTTGGAACGCCGGTGGAAATGAAACGTTCAAAAATGGCTCTGAGCACTATGGGACTTAACATCTCAGGTCATCAGTCCCCTAGAACTTAGAACTACTTAAACCTAACTAACCTAAGGACATCACACACATCCATGCCCGAGGCAGGATTCGAACCTGCGACCGTAGCGGTCGCGCGGTTCCAGACTGTAGCGCCTAGAACCGCTCGGCCACTCCGGCCGGCACATACGGTGACATCGTAAACTGCTTCGGCTTATTAGGGCTATAAAAGCTAAACAGCTGCGATCACGTTAGGTTCCACACCGCCGTAGATCATATTTCAAAGTAGTGTCTTCTATTGTTTGCTACGCAGATGACGTCAGTCATTCCGCGATATTGATATTAGACCGCGCAGTCACAATAGGGGGCAGAGTTGGGCGATTGATCAGTAATTTTACTTAGGAAATGTAAACTTTGTAATATAAAGGGATTTTTTAATCTACAGTAAATATATAAGCAGTAACAACGTTTATCATTTAGTAGGATTAGTTGCCTTCATCATTCATTTATGTTCAGATTGTGATTTATATGTTTAAGTCCATTAACAGATCCTAAGATCTGCTTCATGGGGTAGTGAGACAGGGCCAAATCTTCATTTTAGCGTTTAATATTTTCCGTTGCGCACATTCATTTTGCACCCGCCTGGAGTAGCATCTTGGACAATCACACACCTCGCTACGCAACTGGACGTCTCTATTGGTAGTCCAGACACATTTATCCACCAGTTGGGGTACTCCAAGATGTGTGGACGCAGAGTCCCTCGCCACCAAACAAAAGACCATAAAGAGTAACGAAGGACCATCTGTGCGGAATTGCTTGCACGTTACGACGCTGATCGTTACAATTTTTTGTCGAATATCATGACAGGCGATCAAACATGGCTTTATCACTTTCAACCGGAAAGAAAACGGCAATCTATGGAGTGGCGCCACGCTATCTCTCCGAAGAAAAAGTTCAAAGCTGCACTCCCAGCAAATAAGGTCAGGCGATGGTCTACGGAGACACTGAAGGGGTTATTCTGTTTGATGTCCTCCCTCACGGCACAACGACCACCTCGGAAGCGTGTTGTGCTACTCTCAGGAAACGGAAGAAACGACTTCATCCTGTTCGTCGTCCTTCACCGTGACAACGCAAGGCCTCACACTAGCTTGCGCGCCCCAGAGGAGATCAAAAAACTTCACTGGACTGTTATTCCTCACCCACCCTACAGCTCAGATATTGCACCTTCCGACTTCCATCTGTTTGGCTCAATGAAGGATGCACTCCGCGGGAAGCAAAGGGGTGGCAAACAGATGCAGTCGTGTTTGGCCGTGCTCGCTGTGTGAATTTGCTGGATTTGTTGGTGTTTCGCGGCGGACTATTCGATGTGTCTACAAGCAGTGGTGTAACACACGTAGCCACGGAACACGGCATCATAATTATGGTAGCAAGAAGATCATGAGAAGGAGCGGAAACGCGTTTCATATCTTTTGAATCACAATCGCTTCCAAACCCGACAGGAATTCCTTCAGACAAAGCGGCCACTGTGGCCGAGCGGTTCTAGGCGCTTCAGTCTGGAACAGCGCTGCTGATACGGTCGCAGTTTCGAATCCTGCCTCGGGCACGGATGTGTGTGATGTCATTAGGTTAGTTAAGTTCAAGTAGTTCTAAGGCTAGGGGATTGGTTCAGATGGCTCTGAGCACTATGGGACTTAACTTCTGAGGTCATCAGTCCCCTAGAACTTAGAACTACTTAAACCTAACTAACCTAATGACAGCACACACACCCATTCCCGAGGCAGGATTCGAACCTGCGACCGAAGCGGTCGCGCGGCTCCAGAATGTAGCGCCTAGAACCGTTCGGCCACTCCGGCCGGCTAAGGCTAGGGGACTGATGACCTCAGATGTTAAGTCCCATATTGTTTAGAGCCATTTGAACCATTTGCTTCAGGCAATGAATGAACCTGTTAGCGAGAGAAGATTGCTACAGGAACTGCAGGAAATGCACATTAGGAGTCTGTCACCTCGCAAGCGGTCGTTTATCACACGGGTACGTAGAACTGCTCGTCTACAATAGGCTGGACGTGGCAAGAGCTGACTGGCGGAGCGTTATGCGGCCCGACGAATTACGTTTTTCCTCTATATTCAAGTGATGCACGCCGTTGAGCGCACCGAAGGCCAAATGAAGCATTTCTACCTCAGTGTGTGCAAGGTCAGGTGCAAGTCGGAAGTGGGTCTGTGATTCTTTGGGGGGGGGGGGGGGGGAGGGGGAGGGTTTCTTACCATGAATTGGCCTCGCTCAGTAAGGTGACCACTTGCATGAACCGGCAGTTAAGTCAAAGTCTGCGTGACGAGTATGCTACTGATACACCTGTTTTTCAAGAGAATAACACCGAAGTTCAGCGGGTTGGAGAAATGTGTGACTGGTTTTGCTGAACACTTTCCCACCCTATTACATCTCGACTGGCCTTCAACATCACCTGACTTGCAGCCCATGGGAAAACTGTGGGGCATGTTGGAACACCGCCTAAAACGCCACCGACACCAGTATCCCGCCAATTTTATGGAACTGCGCGACAAAATCCTCAGCGAATGGCTAAACCGGGATGCGACGTACCTGCACAACCTTGTAGACTCATTTGATAACCGAATCCAGGTGGTCATCCAGTCAAGGGGCGGAACTACATAGCGTTAAATGATGCTTGTAATTATTTCTCTATAAGTGGCTAATTTTTTGTACCGTGAGCTTCCGCCATACATATCGGTTTGGAAAGGCTGCAGCTGGAGAACTGGTACTTTTCTCTTCATTTATTGTGCTTGTTGCCAGTAATGGGTCTTACGCTTGCGAGTGGTTTCCCTGACCAGCATTCCAGACGAGCGAACCAACTGCGACATTACCTAATGTTACTTACACCTTAGGTGTTTAAAATAAACAGCTCGACAATGTCGGAAGGTCGAACCACAACACATCTGCATAGAAGCTAACTCGCTGCAAATAATAATCTGCAGCTGACATCGTCCAGTCAGATCTACTATACTAACGCCAGTAATTAATGCAGACGTCATCTGAGGATCCTGTAGCATTATGTTTATTCAAGAAGTGAATCTCAAATAGACGGAAAGTGGTCTTTCGATACCAGTTATAACACAGACTGAAAAATAACCGTATAAAATGCAATGAACTTACATTGAGAGCGTTACGAGGATGATAGCAGAATCCCAAAGCTAAATAGTCACCGAAGACTTACAAAAAACTGTCCACCAGCTTAGCTGGTTGGTAACGTGCTCGCCTCCCATGCAAGCTGGCCCGGATTCGATTCCCGGCCGAGTTGGAGATTTTCGCTGCTCGGGGGGCTGGGTGTTGTGTTGTCCTCGTTATCATTTCATCCTCATCACCGGTGCGCAAGCCGCCCAATGCGGCGTGAAATGCAATAAGACTTGCACTTGGCGAGCGAACTTCCCCGAATAGGGGCCTCCCGGCCAACGATGCCATACGCTCATTTCATTTCTTTCTTTGCAAAAAACTAAGACCATTTAGTTATCACATTACACGAAACATTCACGAGTTCAAAATAATTCAGAGCTCAGAACGACAGTCTACACAACACCAAGCGGAAAATGTTGAAGTTCTGCACTGGAGCACATTCAGATCGGGCGGAAACTAGAGTCGTTCCCAAAGTGAAAGTATTGTAGCGGGCTTACGCCGCCCACAATCTATCACCAACACGACTCACGACTAAATAACACACGTTACCACAGGCAGGCCTGCTGCCTTCCCAATCAACCGTAAAAGTGCCCAGAATCGCTCTCTGAGTGTACCACTCAAAAGTGTCTGTCTTCCCTTCAGCAGTGTTCCCACACTGTGTACCTCTTATTAGTTGGAGGCCATCCCCACGAAAAATACATCATTGCTATGTTCTACAGACTTGACTTTGACTCAACTTGAGCACCTTCTGCACGAAATTAATTATTACAACAATCAGACACAAAGAAAACACAGACATTGGCTGCGAGCGGGCATTGATTGAAATCAATTGGAAAAGCTGAAAGTTTGTGTCAGACCGGGATTTGAAGCTGGGTCTCCTACTTACTAGGCAGACGTTCTGATCATTAAGTCATCCAGACACAATGTTGCTAGGCCAAAAATGGTGTCTGTCGGACATGCCTGAAACAACAGACAAAACACATACACACACGCACCACAAAAACAACATTTAAATGAAGAAATGTTATAAACATTCGGTTACACTCAGCTCATGTCCAATAAATATAAATAATAGTCCATTAAATTTCGGGCATGCAACAGTGCAAATAAAATTTCCTCCACTGATATTTCGGCCGCGTATCGCCGGCCATCCTCAGAGTGAGTCACAAGACTGAGATGCCAAGTTCGGTCTTACATGGTATACCGCGGCAGTACTGCGCATGCAGGGTCAAAGATGCTGGTCGCGGCAAAGAAATACGCTTACTCATGCGCCGCCTGTGGCGAAGGCGTACAGACATTCGCTTTGCTTATCGATGTATGATCGGCGGCGGTGACGCCATGACGACTTCTTTGCAGTTTAATTACCCCAAGAGCCGGATTCTTGTGACTCATTCTGATGATGGCCGGACGATACGCGGCCGAAATATCAGCGGAGGAAATTTTATTCGCGCGGTTGCATGCCCGAAGTTTAATGGACTATTGGTTCAAATGGCTCTGAGCACTATGGGACTTAACATCTGAGGTCATCAGTTCCCTAGAACTTAGAACTGCTTAAACCTAACTAACCTGTGGACATCACACACATCCATGCCCGAGGCAGGATTCGAGCCTGCGACCGTAGCGGTCTCGCGGTTCCAGACTGAAGCGCCTAGAACCGCACGGCCACACCGGCCGGCTTAATGGACTATTAATTACGCCGCGTAAAGTTAAAAATGCACAACACAAATAATAGTTTTTTCATACATAAATAAGCTATTATTCTTATGGAAGTGAACTCACATTAAATAACAACGGATTATCGTTAAATATTGTTTAAAGAATTATTTATGCGTTCTTGATAGAAGCGTCTTTTGGCAATCGTTTCAATAGTGGTGTAAATAACTTTGGTTTTCTCATATTGGCTGTAAATGTATTTAAATAACGTTAAAAGGTTTACATATTTCTTAAGTAACTACACAAGTATGACATGTAGTGCACTTATTCTATTATTGTAGGGGAATTAGATGCTCTGACAACCATTTTCATAAGGAAAAAGGTCTAAAAACCTAGTAAATCATAAATAAAATGAATACAAAGATTTAGATTTCAAAGATGATAGCTATGGTACAATGCTATCATCTGAGATATCGTTTGCTGAAATCGCACAAAGTGTTTAAAAGTTGTTGATGCCACGGTTCATTGTGAAAATACTGAGTCACTGTACAATGTTAAGTTCTTTGGAATGAGATTTTCACTCTGCAGTGGAGTGTGCGCTGATATGAAACTTCCTGGCAGATTAAAACTGTGTGCCGGACCGAGACTCGAACTCGGGACCTTTGCCTTTCGTGGGTAAGTGCTCTACCAACTAAACTACCCAAGCACGACTCCCAACTCCCTGTCCTGGAAGAAAGAATTGCGGAGACATGGCTTAGCCACAGCCTAGGAGATGTTTCCAGAATGAGATTTTCACTCTGCAGCGGAGTGTGCGCTAATATGAAACTTCGTGGCAGATTAAAACTGTGTGCCAGACCGAGGCTCGAACTCGGGACCTTTGCCTTCGCGGACAAGTGCTCTACAAAATGAAGAGCTTGTGTGAAGTTTGGAAGGTAGAAGACGTACTGCCAGAACTGAAGCTGTGAGGACGTATCGTGAGTCGTGCTTCGGTAGCTCAGTCATAGAGCACTTGTCCGTGAAAGGCAAAGGTCCCGAATTCGAGTCTCTGTCTGGCACAGAGTTATAATCTGCCAGGAAGTTTCATTAAGTACTGTAGTTTTTTAAGCTGTTGAAAATATTATTGTTTCATTGGATGCGCCTCATTTTTCTGATGTCGCAGATGTATTGAGATTTGCTTTATTACGTAATATGTCCACTGTACGCTCCACTTGTGCAACCGACATGCAGCTTCCCCTACTTTGGGACAATTAATTTCTGGCCACACTGACTGGCTTGGTACCTGAGCTCATCTGGAGTGGCAACGCGACACCCACGTCCCGCCGACTCGCACTCAATCAAGCAAGCATATTAACCTCTCCTCAGTACCAACCCTAGACGACCACATAGCTAGCCTAAATATACTGAAAAAGCCAAAACATTATGATTACTGCCCACTGCGACGTTGAATGCCGGCTGGTGGCGTTGTGGCCATGCAGCACCATAACCAAAGTATGTAAGCAGAGCAAACACGCAAGGGGGATCACCTGGCACCATAACAAAAGTATGTAAGCGGAGCAGACATGCACGGGGATCACCTGGCACCGTAACAAAAGTATGTAAGCGGAGCAGACATGCACGGGGATCACCTGGCACCGTAACAAAAGTATGTAAGCGGAGCAGACACGCACGGGGGATCACTCGGCACCATAACAAAAGTATGTAAGCGGAGCAGATGGGGGATCACCCTTGCGAAGATATGGGCTGCAGATGGGAAAATCCACTGAGGTAAGCAACTTTGACAAAGGGCAGATTATTGTCACGCTGAGTCTGTGAACGAGTATCTCGAAAATGGCGAAGCTGGTCGACTGCTCACTGCTAATGTCGTGAACAACAATGGAAAGAGGAAGTGAAACTGTCACTAGGCGCTAAATTGTTGTAAGTCCACGACTCTTCACAGAACGTGGAGTTCGGACATTTGTCCGCTCTGTAAAGTAGGGTAGCTGGTGATCTGTGGCATTTCTGCAGAAAGAGCACAATGTTGGTGCACGAACAAGTGTTTTGGAACACAGCGGTCATCGTACATTGTTGAACGTGGAGCTCCGCAGCAGACCACCCCCACATGTTCAAATGCTGACCGAACGACATCGCCAGTTACGATTACAATGGGCACGGGACCATGGGGATTCGACCTACGATCTATGGATACGCCATCGAGGCGAATGGGGACTCGAAACCTGCAGCGCGCCACGGATGCAGGCTGGTGGGGGCAGTATTATGCTGTGGGGGACATTCTCTTGCGCTCACATGGGACCTGTGGTAGTAATCGGAAACACGCTGACAGCTGCAAACTATCTGCATCCTTTCATACTTGGTATCTTTCCAGCCGGCGATGCATATTTCAGCAGTATAATTGTCAGTGTCTCGGAGCCAGAACCGTGCTACAGTGGTTTGAGGAGCATTGCAGTGAACTCAAGTTGATGTCTCGGCTACCAAATACGCATGATGTGAATCGTATGGAACCGATCTGGGTCGCTATCGGGCTCCATCACCGCGTATCGCATATCAGCGGCCCGTTATTTTCGTGAATTACATGATCTGTACATAGACATCTAATGCCACATAGCTCCACAAACCTACCAACAAACAGTCGGATCCCTGACATGCAGAATCAGTGATGTATTTTGTTCCAAAGACGGACAAACAAGCGGCTAAGCAGGTGCTCATCACAAATGTAGGTAATACCAACACGATTTACACTCTATACGTAAAGAAAGACTATGAGGATTTCACACTGATAAGTCGCATTTGAAATTTGGTTGTTTGTGAGGTGGTCGCGCTGTGCCTTGTGTAAGAAGGAATGTCTGGCACCACAAGTTGAGAGTCAACAGCGGCACGATTGTGGCCTTTCGGCACTGCGATTTATCATTCCGCTATGTTACCCCCTGTGCTGGCCGGGAAGCAACGACAGCCACCGAATATGGAATAGATTGATTCACGACTCCCGTACTCAACGCCACGTACAATCTGAACGGACACATTCGACTATCACTGGAGAGTACAGACATGCTGTACGTATGACCATGCAAAATCATACAGCCAGGTCACATACCGTGAGTCAGGAAATTGGCTAATTTGCAGGGACACAATTATCCACACTTGCGACTGCGTCTGCAGCACCATGGTCTGCCAGTGTGTGGACCATTTTTGGGGCTTCCCTTAATGCACTAACAGTGAGAGGCGTGGTGCGTCGAACGGCAGCACTGGACACAGGAATAGCAGTATGTCTTCTGTTCAGAAGAATCTCCGTTCTACATGCAGCATCATGATCGAACTATCCTCTAACGTGAATGAACATTGCCAAATTGCATTCACGATCGTCATATGGGCCCAGCATCCAGCGCCACTTATTACACAACAGGATCACCTCTGGAAGTTTTGACGTGTTGAGATTGGTGGCTGTTCACCGTCTTCGAGGTCTGCATGAGGTCAGCAAGATAATCCGAGACCATATGGTAACTCAACTGTCCTGACATAAATCGATGCAGTGGTTGCTTGGTCAATACATTCTCCATATCTCTCACCCTTTGAAAACATTTGGTTCAAATGGCTCTGAACACTATGGGACTCAACTTCTGAGGTCATCAGTCCCCTAGAACTTAGAACTACTGAAACCTAACTAACCTAAGGACATCACACACATCCATGCCCGAGGCAGGATTCGAACCTGCGACCGTAGCGGTCGCGCGGTTCCAGACTGCAGCGCCTAGAACCGCTCGGCCACCCCGGCCGGCGGAAACATTTGATCATACGCTGCCAACAGACTGGCACAGAAGCACTTACCAGCCACTATAATTCATAAACTATGGTATAAAGCTGAAGCAGCATCGAATGACATATCCTTATGTATCATCCAGGCTCAGGTCCTCCCGATGCCCAGCCGGTTATACACTGTATACACACAGTAAGTAGCATTTTGATATTTACTTCCCTCTTGTGTGTTGCAATTTTAATGGTCGGCTATGTTATTTTGCAATGACCATTTTCGGCTGTAAACTACTAATCTTCAGCTCAGTGAAAGAATGGTACTACCAAAGGACAAAAAAGGCGAATATACTCCTGTTTAGCCGGCCGGAGTGGCCGTGCGATTCTAGACGCTACAGTCTGGAACCGCGTGACCGCTACGGTAGCAGGTTCGAATCCTGCCTGGGGCATGGATGTGTGTGATGTCCTTAGGTTAGTTAGGTTTAAGTAGTTCTAAGTTCTATGGGACTGATGACCACAGCAGTTAAGTCCCATAGTGCTCAGAGCCATTTGAACCATACTCCTGTTTATTAAAAGACTCTGACAGAGAAATGGAGTACCAGCTCCCTCATTCTACCTTGCTCAGCACCTTTAAAATTTTTCCGAAAATTTTGACATGCGAATGCATTCACGATCTCTCTAACATGCAACCCGCCTCTCATTTCCATGAGCTCCCCTAACTGTAACTCTCATTCACTAGTCCGTCGCTGTAATTTGCTTATACCCATCCACTCCCATTTGCCCAGTCTCACTCACTTATTATCATTATTTCTTTGTGTCTCACTAACTGTCACTGTCTACTGTCTCACAGCCACAGTCTCCTACGTTCTGTCCTCCTACTACAGTTTCTTCTCACTGTCACTGTCTCCCTCCTGCTCTCTCGTAAGGTGGAAACGGTCTTGCCCCTTACATGGGTCCATTTAACGTGACTGTAATCACTTTGCGAGTACTTTAGGTCAATAAAAATGACTGACAGCGGCGCAGTCGCTTTTTAGATAATTAGTTGTCGTTTGTTGGAGTAATACTCTCGATTACGGTGTATGAAATGTCTGTGGAAACGCTTCGGTACGCTGCCTATGTAATACAGGGAGAATTACGCGATTTTGTAATTATCAGATTTTGCGTCAATGCATAATATGCGAGGCAGCCTGACAGCGCGTCTCCAGGTGTGTAACCACAAGTGTTTACAAAACAGAGCAGTGGCTCGCTGGGCGTGCTCTCGCCTACTTTCCACTAAGTTTACGCTTTCGAGTAATTGAAGTGGGGCAGGCCAGGAGTCCCTTAGGAATCAAAAATTAAATAGGTATGATTTATCGTCAACACAGCCACCGCAGATTAATTAGGGGTGACAGGGCGACATTTAAATCTAGCGTTATCCATTCTTGCGTACATTTCCAATCCAGATTTCTCTGTAAGTTCTTTGACAGGGGCGAACACACGCAAAATCCGGACAAGCAATAGGAGCGGTGTTAAACTCTCTTACTGTTACTGTCTCATTCATTGATTCCCATTGCTGCTGTCTCTTCTCACTGTCACTTTCTCTCTTTTCCTCGTTCTCGTTGTCATAGACTCTCTCGTGCTGCCACTGGTTCTCATCCACTTCCAGTTCCACTTTCTCCTTCTCTTTATTCCTCTCCCGCTGTCACTATCTCCTTCACTGTTATCCTAACACTGTACTGTCAATGTCAGCTCTGGTCCACTGCCATTGTGTCCCTCTTTTTCTCTCACACTGCCACTGTCTCCTTCGCTCTTGCCATACCACAACCACTGTCTACTATGTTCCAGTGTTTATTCCTTTTCCGTCTCTTTCCCACTGCCAAAACCTCCTTCAGTCTAAGCATAAAAAAGCGCGGATGAGTTCTCAGTGCCAAAATTTGTGGTAATATTTTTAAAGGTGCTGAGGAAGGTAGTATGAGGTAGTTGGGGCCCCACTTTCCAATCAGAATCTTTTAACAAACAGGAGCAAATACGCCTTTTTGTGCTCCGATAAGGGCATTCTTGCACTGGTTCTCGTCTTTTCCCTACCACAGCAGGCCATGTCACTCACATAAAAGAACTTTATGGGTCAGTAAAACTTCGATAGTTTACTTATGTGAAATTGAAGTAATGCAAAACTATTTAATTTTACACCTCAGACCGGATTCTATGTGCACAAAAAATTGCATATGCTTCAGTATTGCAACAACATAAGGTCCCTAGAATCCTTCTGACGATAACGGAGACACTTTAGAGCATGTTTTAATAACTATATTTTTGCCTCACGCCGCATTTTACATGTATAAGTAGGTTAAATTTGAACCTCTGTTCCTCAAAAATGGGTAAAGATATCTAGGAGATTTTCAAGTATGTTTAAGATCGATATCTTAGAAATATGTAGTAAAAGTTTCAGCAATTTGCTGTGCATAACCGTCTCGGAAACCGCGGCTCGGTTTTGGTACCCAAAAAATATATTTTTTTGAATTTCTCAGGAACCGACCATGAACTAAATGATGCCTCCATAAGACGCACCGCAGACCACATCTAATAGAATCAGAACCAACCGATTATCTCCATTTGCCTAAGCTGGAGAAAGTGTGTAATATTCAAACTTAAACCCTGCACTGTAGGATGGCAGCAGTAAGGCAGTCCTAGCACTTGACCCTACCTTTCCATCACCGACAGAATCTGAAATATGAGCCCAGAAAAACTCCCGTTTTTATGAGCGGCGTTTTGGAACACATTAGCTAAAGCACGCTGTCGCGTGCTTACCGGTCAGTGTTGGAGTATAACAAAGCGTCATAACACAGAGGCACAAGGATTTGCATGTCGTGTTTGTTGTCAGGTTCAACAAAAGCAGAAAAAGATCAATTTATATACTCCCACAAGTCTAAAGGTGCGTATCCACTTGAGAGACCTCGGGACTAATTCTCGAGAGCCACTCTCAGTACTACGTCTATTTGATAGTTATCCTCGCCGAGGGTACCTCGCGGTCTGGGGCTTCTTGTCACGGTCCGCTCGGCTTCCCCAAAATGGTTCAAATGGCTCTGAGCACTATGGGACTTAACACCTGAGGTCATCAGTCACCTAAAACTTAGAACTACTTAGACCTAAGTAACCTAAGGACCTCACACACATCCATGCTCGAAGCAGGATTCGAGCCTGCGACCGTAGGGGTCGGGCGGTTCCAGACTGAAGCACCTAGAACCGCTCGGCCACCCCGGCCGGCCGCTGCTCCCACCCCCCCTCCGCCCCTCCCCCTCCCCTCGGAGTTTCGAGTCCTCCCTCGGGCATGGATGTGTGTGTCGTCCTTCGCGTAAGTTAGTTTAACTTAGATTAAATAGTGTGTAAGCTTAGGGACGGATGACCTTAGCAGTTTAGTCCCATAAGACCTTACCACAAATTTCCAAATCATCCTCGCCGAGGTTTACTCTCTAGAGAATTGCACGACATCGCTAGAGGAAGAACGCGCTCTAGTGCTCTCCAGACCGTGTCAACCCGATAGTTTTTCAGTCACTAGCGGAGAGTTCTCATAAGAGATCGCGCGAAAGGCACGTTGCCGCTGCTTTGACGATAACTGCTTTCAGAAAAAGAAGAAAAACAAGTGATAAAGAGAGTGGGGGCTAAACCGCGAATAGACTGAACTGGGAGCTGAGTTGCGCTCTTCCAAAACTATGGCTCGGTAGTTTTGTCACGCTATATTCACACATCAAAAAAAGTTTTGCATCACTTCGGTAACGAGAGTTCCGGAACCTGTACAGAAAATTGGAATAGAGATCAACATAAACATCATTTCAGCCCTTTTTATTGATCAGAAAACCACACATTGCATGTTGTACAATCATACAGCGAGACCTTCAGAGGTCATGGTCTAGACTGCTGTTCACACCGGTACCTCTAATACCCAGTAGCACGTCCTTTTGTATTGATGCCTGTCTGTATTCGTCGTGGCATACTATCCACATATTCATCAAGGCACTGTTGGTCCAGATTGTCCGTCTTCTCAACAGCGATTCGGCTAGATCCCTCAGAGTGGTTGGTGGGTCACGTCGTCCGTAAACAGCCCTTTTCAATCTATCCCATGCACGTTTGATAGGGTTTATGTCTGGAGAACATACTGACCACTCTAGTCGAGAGATGTTGTTGTTCTGAAGGAAGTCATTCACAAGACGTGCGCGATGGGGCGCGAATTGTCATCCATGAAGACGAAAGACTCGCCAATATGCTGCCGATATGGTTGCACTATCGGTCGATGGATGGCATTCACGTATCGTACAGCAGATACGGAGCCTTCCATGACCACCAGCGGCGTATGTCGGCCCCACATAACGCCACCCCAAACACCAGGGAACCTCCACCTTGCTGCACTTGCTGGATAGTGTGTCTAAGGCGTTCAGCATGACCGGGTTGCCTCCAAATACGTCTCAGACGATTGTCTGGTTGAAGGCATATGCGACACTCATCGGTGAAGAGAACTTGACGCCAAGCCTGAGCGGTAAATTCAGCATATAGTTTGGCCCATCTGTAGCGCGCTGCATGGTGTCGTGGTTGCAAAGATTGACCTCGCCATGAACTTCGGGAGTAAAGTTGCGCATCATGCAGCCTACTGCGCACGGTTTAAGTCGTAACACTATGCACTGTGGATGCACGAAAAGCATTATTCAACATGGTGGTGTTGCTGTCAGGGTTCCTCAAAGGCATAATCCGTATGTAGCGGTCATCCACTGGAATAGTAGCCCTTGGGCGGCCTGAGCGAGGCATGTCATCGACAGTTCCTGTCTCTCTGTATGTCCTCCATGTCCGAACAACATCGCTTTGGTTCACTCAGAGACGCCTTGGCACTTCCCTTTTTGAGAGCCCTTCCTGGCACAAAATAACAATGCGGACGCGATCGAACCGCGGTATTAACGGTTTAGGAATGGTTGAACAACAGACAACACGAGTTGTATACCTCCTTCCTGGTGGAATGACTGGAACTGATCGGCTGTTGGACCCCCTCCGTCTAATAGGCGCTGCTCATGCACGCTTGTTTACATCTTTGGGCGGGTTTAGTGACGTCTCTGAACAGTCAAAGGGACTGTGTCTGTGATACAGTATCGACAGTGAACGTCTGTCTTCAGGGGCTCTGGGAACCGGGGTGATACAAAACTTTTTTTGATGTGTGTTATTGACTTAGTAAATGGTAGGATTACCGGTAGTACTTATAGCACTGATAGGAAAGGAAACATAAACGAATGTATGATACAGAAACTAAGAGCCGACG
The DNA here is from genome assembly GCF_023864345.2 of Schistocerca serialis cubense. Classification (NCBI taxonomy): domain Eukaryota; kingdom Metazoa; phylum Arthropoda; class Insecta; order Orthoptera; family Acrididae; genus Schistocerca; species Schistocerca serialis. The sequence continues at coordinate 345,649,215 of NC_064646.1, forward strand.
ATTTCTCTTTGTGTTTTGTATGTTTATTCGTTTGTTTTGTACATAATTAGAATCGCACATCTTTCAGTGTTAGTCCATTGTGTATTTTATATCCTTACAGAATGTAAATTGCATTTTATAAGCAATCAAAATTAGTTGATCGCGTAACTTCTGCGCTCCTATGTAGCCAAAGCAAGTACAGTTTACATCCCCCCCTCATGAATCATGGACCTTCCCATTGGTGAGGAAGCTTGCGTGCCTCAGCGATACAGATAGCCGTACCGTAGGTGCAACCACAACGGAGGGGTATCTGTTGAGAGGCCAGACAAACGTGTGGTTCCTGAAGAGGGGCAGCAGCCTTTTCAGTAGTTGCAGGGGCAACAGTCTGCATCATTGACTGATCTGGCCTTGTAACGCTAATCAAAACGGCCTTTCTGTGCTGATACTGCGAACGGCTGAAAGCAAGGTGAAACTAAAGCCGTAATTTTTTCCGAAGGCATGCAGCTTTACTGTATGGTTAAATGATGATGGCGTCCTCTTGGGTAAAATATTCCGGAAGTAAAATAGTCCCCCATTCGGATCTCTGAGCGGGAGGACATCGTTATCACGAGAAAGAAAACTGGCGTTCTACAGATCGGAGTGGGGAATGTCAGATCCCTTAATCGGGCAGGTAGGTTAGAAAATTTAGAAAGGGAAATGGATAGGTAAAAGTTAGATATAGTGGGAATTAATGAAGTTCGGTGGCAGAAGGAACAAGACTTCTGGTAAGGTGAATACAGGGTTATAAATCCAAAACCAAATAGGGGTAATGCAGGAGTAGTTTTAATAATTAACAAAAAATAGGAGTGCGGTTAAGCTACTACAAACAGTATAGTGAACACATTATTGTGGCCAAGATAAACACGAAGCCCACGCCTACCACAGTAGTAAAAGTTTATATGCCAACAAGCTCCGCAGATGACGAAGACATTGATGAAAAATATGATGAGATAAAAGAAATTATTCAGATAGTGAAGGGAGACGAAAATTTAATAGTCATGGGTGATTGGAATTCGATAGTAGGAAAAGTAAGAGAAGGAAACGTAGAAGGTGAACATGGAATGTGTGTAAGAAATGAAAGAGGAAGCCGCCAGGTAGAATTTTGCACAGAGCATAACTTAATTTTAGCTAACACTTGGTTCAAGAATCATTAAAGAAGGTTGTATATATGGAAGAGGCCTGGAGATACTAGAATTTTTCAGATAGTTCATGTAATCGTAATATAGAGATTTAGGAACCTGGTTTTAAATTGTAAAACATTTCCTGGGGCAGATGTGGACTCTGACCACAATCTATTGGTTTCGAACTCTAGATTAAAACTGCAGAAACTGCAAAAAGGTGGGAATTTAAGCAGATGGGATCTGCATAAGCTGACAAAACCAGAGGTTGTAGATAGTTTCAGGGAGAGCATTAGGGAACGATTGAGAGGAATGGGGGAAAGAAATACAGTATAAGAAGAATGGGTAGCTTTGAGGGTTGAAGTAGTGAAGGAAGCAGAGGATCAAGTAGGTAAAAAGACGAGAGCTAGTTGAAATCCTTGGGTGACAGAAGAAATATAGAATTTAATTGATGAAACGAGAAAATATAAGAATGCAGTAAATGAGGTAGGCAAAAAGGAATACAAACGTCTCAAAAATGAGATCGACAGGAAGTGGAAAATGGCTAAACAGGGATAGCTAGAGGACAATTGTAAGGATGTAGAGGCATATATCACTAGGGGTAAGACAGGTTCGGCCTACAGGAAAATTAAAGAGACTTTTGGAGAAAAGAGAACCACTTGTATAAATATTAAGAGCTCAGATGGAAATCCAGTTCTAAGCAAAGAAGGGAAAGCAGAAACGTGGAAGGAGTATATAGAGGGCCTGTACAAGGGTGATGTACTTTAGGACAATATTATGCAAATGGAAGAGGATGTAGGTGAAGATGAAATGGGAGTTGTGATACTGCGTGAAGAGTTTGACAAAACACTGAAAGATCTAAGCCGAAAGAAGTCCCCGGGAGTAGACAACATTCCATCAGAACTACTGATAGCCTTGGGAGAGACAGCCCTGACAAAACTCTACCATCTGGTGACCAAGATGTATGAGACAGGCTAAATACCCTCAGACTTCAAGAAGAATATAATAATTCCAATCCCAAAGAAATCAGGTGTTGACAGATGTGAAAATTACCGAACTATCAGTTTAATAAGCCACAGCTGCAAAATACTAACACGAATTCTTTACAGACGAATGGAAAAACTGGTAGAAGCCGACCTCGGGAAAGATCAGTTTCGATTCCGTAGAAATGTTGGAACACGTGAGGCAATACTGACCCAACGAATTATCTTAGAAAATAGATTAAGGAAAGGCAAACCTACGTTTCTAGCATTTGTAGACTTAGAGAAAGCTTTTGACAATGTTGACTGGAATACTCTCTTTCAAATTCTGAAGGTGGCAGGGGTAAAATACAGGGAGCGATGGCATTGTAATTCTGTCAGAGGCAGCAAAGGACCTGGAAGAGCAGCTGAACGGAATGGACAGCGTCTTGAAAGAAGATATAAGATGAACATCAACAACAGCAAAACGAGGATAAAGGAATGTAGTCGAATTAAATCGGGTAATGCTGCGGGAATTGTATTAGGAAATGAGACGCTTAAAGTAGTAAATGAGATTTGCTTTTTGGGGAGCGAAATAACTGATGATGGTCGAAGTAGAGAGGATATAAAATGTAGACTGGCAATGGCAAGGAAAGCGTTTCTGAAGAAGAGAAATTTGCTAACATCGAGTATAGATTTAAGTGCCAGGAAGTCATTTCTGAAACTATTTGTATGGAGTGCGGCCCTGTATGGAAGTGAAACATGGGACGACAAATAGTTTAGACAAGAAGAGAATAGAAGCTTTCGAAATGTGATGCTACAGAAGAATGCTGAAGATTAGATGGGTAGATCACATAACTAATGAGGAGGTATTGAATAGAATTAGGGAGAAGAGTAATTTGTGGCACAACTAGAAGAAGGGATTGGTTGGTAGGATATGTCCTGAGGCATCAAGGGATCACCACTTTAGTATTGGAGGGCAGCGTGGAGGGTAAAAATCGTAGAGGGAGGCCAAGAGATGAATACACTGATCAGATTCAGAAGGATGTAGGTTGCAGTAGGTATTGGAGGATGAAGAAGCTTGCACAGGATAGAGTAGCATGGAGAGCTGCATCATACCATTCTCTGGACTGAAGACCACAACAAAAACAACAGTTTACATGCACGAACATATGCAATTATTGTCTTTATTTTGTACTCAATAGAGCCGGCCAGGGTGGCCGAGCGGTTCTACGCGCTTCAGTCTGCAACCGCGCGACCGCTACCTCGGGCATGGATGTGTGCGATGTCCTTAGGTTAGTTAGGTTTAAGTAGTTCTAAGTTCTAGGGGACTGATGACCTCAGAAGTTAAGTCCCATAGTGCTCAGAGCCATTTGAACCATTTTGTACTCAATAGAACATTCTTCATCATGATCGAACTCAGGTTTCCTGTTATTATAGGTAAATGCAAAAATTGTTTATGAATAACAGATATATGTTCTAGATAAGTTCGACGAAGTATCGAAGCGATGCCTCATGTATTTTTGCTTTCCGTTTTTTTTTTAAATTTACCTTTTTATTGAGGAATTTTCGTTCTCCAGCGCTATACGATAAACCTGTAATTTTTTTTTGATATTACTACATCTCACTCTTTCACATTAAAAATGAACAATTTTTGAATAAAACCTGAATTAAACATTGAAAATTTCAGTTCTTCTGTAAATACTATTTATTCTTAAGTATTAGAGTCACGGTAACAATTTTTTTCTGAGCGCAGATTGATTTGAGTCAGGAGTCCAATACACCATATTGTTCCCTAATCTTATGGCTGTAAAACCCTATTTTCAACATAATATACGTTCAAAGCTAGGCCTTACGCCACCTCACTGGGAGGGCCTGTATGCCCTAATGGTACCACTCTATTGGTCGATGTCGGAGCCATCGTCTTGCTGCATCAGTAATCTCCTCATCATCCACGTACTACATCCTGCAGAGTGAATCCTTAAATGGGCCGAACACATGGCTGTCGGAAGATACGAGATCTGGGCTGTAAGGTGGATAAGGAAGAAGAGTCTAATGAAGTTTTGTGAGCTCCTGCTGGGCGCGCAGGCGTGAGTGAGGCCTTGCATTGCCATGGAGAAGGAGAAGTGCGTTTGCACTTCTGTGGCGACGAACACGATGAAGTTGTTTCTTCATTTTTCTGAAGGTAGTATAATATACTTCAGAGATGATAGTTTCACCATGAGAGAGGGCACAAACATAATAACACCTTCAAAGCCCCAGAAAACCGTCGCTGTGACTTTACCGCTTAGGGTAAACTTCCTCACGTTCCAGTATTGGAGTCACGACTGTGTGCAGCCGGCCGGTGTGTGGGAGATCGGTCAGGATAGCGCGTCCTTGCTGCGAAGATGACATACGCCTCGCCTAACGAGACATCGTGCTTTTGTTCACTACCAAGTGTCCGTAGACATTTTGCAAGTGCCTATGAATCTCTGTGATGCTCTGGTTTTCCCACCATAAGAAACTCGATGACAGCTCTCTGCCTGGAACGCAACTCCGTTACGGACATCATTTTGAAGGTTACGTTAGTGCCACCACATATCGGAAGGTTATGAAACCATAAGAGCTGAATGGGAATATTTCACGACGTCCCACTAAAGATTCTGGATTCTTACAACCGATATTGGCCTACGTAAAAAATGTTGCCTTATTTATTGAACACCTCTCGTATAATGAAAGTCAAACGTTGGTAACTTTTGATTGTGACTATACTTCGAATGCTACCGTTCTACTTTCCCTTTGTCGAGTCACACATGTATCAAATATGCTTAAATACAAGAAAATCTCCGAATAAACATGCATCAATAGAAACAGATAGATATAGCAGTAACTCTGTGTTGAAAATAGGTAAATAATTAAATTTCTTTGAGGGCTTTTTTTTTTCAAGAAAAATGGTGATTACAGTTTTTACAAAACAAAGTCGGCTGTCTCAGAGTGACAGCAGACTTCTGAAGACACCTGGAATTTCCTTCATTGTCTTGGCGCACCTGTTGGAAAGAATGTTATCCCACATCTTCACCGAATAGAGAGAGCCTTTTTATAATTATAATGGACGCAAAGCATTGTTCTTTTGGATATGGGAGACGCAAATTATGAATTGTTTTGCGCCGATGTTGGTTGCAATAGGCGAAGATAGAGGTGTATTTTCTGAAGATACTTTGTGTAATACGCTACAACAGGTAACTGGTCACGTCCCGAATCCTTCAGCATTCCCTGGTAGGATTATTCGAGTTCCGGACTTTGTCGTCGGGGATAATGCTTTCGCAATGTCCCATTTTAGTCGACGAAGTATCTCCGTCTCTATCGAACCTACCGGTAATAAATCTTGTAGCACGCCTCTTGGGGATTCCGGACACTCGAGCAGCACTAATGTCCTATAAGCAGGCTCCTTTACCGATGAACTACACTTTTCTCAAGTTCTCTCACTAAACTGAAGTCGGCCATTCATCTCCCCTACTACCATCCGTACGTGCGCGTCCCTTTTCATATTACTCTGCAACGTTAGGTCTAGATATGTAATCGACGTCAAGCAGTACACCACTAATACTATATTCGAACATTATAGGATAGTTTTCGTATGCTCATATGCATAAACTTACATTTTACTATATTTAGAGCATGCTGCCATCAATCACTCCAAATAGAAATTGCGACTAAGTAATCATGTATCCTCTTACAGTTAATCAAGGATGATACTCTCCCATATAAGACAGCGTCGTCACTAAACAATAGCAGATTGCTTCTCACCGTAGGCATCAGATCATTTATGCACATAGAGTGCGAGGGCGGGCCTATGACATTTCCGTGGGAATTTCTGACGATACCTTTGTCTCTGATGAACACTCGCCGTCCACGAGAATGCCCTGGGTTCTTTCTTGTTGAAATCGTATCCTTTAAGAAGTCAGCCAGCAGGAGAATGTGTTTTTAATTACTGCCTCTCCAGAGCTTGTATAACTGTTGAACACAGCTGTAACATTTTAGTTAACAGTTTTAGGCCACTGAGGAGGCCAATACACCCAGGCACAGTATTGGCTGGCTGTGCGCTCCAGTAATTTCTTAAAGACTCACAACAAATACTCAATAGTCCGTCGCATGCGATGCCGCTGGAATGGGTCGCTAGACATGACACTGTCACACACGAGCGATTTGCCAAGCATTTCTAACCTGTGTTACGAACGCCAATGTGTGAACTTCTGCAGTGGGAAATGAACTACTGTGTGTAGCAGCAATGGCAGTTCATCACCTTAGCCATGAGAATACTTGGAAAAAAGGCATTTGTAAATTATTAAAATCTTTTCTTAAAACATACAGGTTACTTTGTGGAATGTATTACATTTTTACTGACGCCAAGCGGGTTGCAAACATTTTTCCAGTACGCTAACAGTATTTTCCGTTTATTAGTCCTCAATTCTTTTTTCATTCATTAGTGTCATAATTAACATGCAAGTATTTAAATAATTTGTTTTACAACTTAGATGTATCTACAGTAATGTTGTCAATAGCAGCACTGTTGATGGCTATTAAGTCTTGTCATAACATGTGTGAGTCAGTTAGATTATTTGAAATGGCAAGGGACTTGAGTATAGCTATCTAATAGATTTAGTTTAAATATTTAAATTAAAATGCCCAATTTACCGTACTTTTTCTGCTTATAAATTAAAAATTTTAATAATGTGTATGAGTGTTTCATAAATAAGTCAAAATCATCAGAAGGCGCCCAGTATATCGTGACTATTCCCATGAACTTCCCATCTATTCCACTTGTACCTCACAAGCTTCAAAATGTTAATCACTGCAAAATCGGAAGGTGTATTTTGTATTACTACTTAATATAAATGGCACGTCCAGTCTCAGCTTCACTTCTCAGAGTGGTTCTTGGTCCCTGAAAAACAATAAAGTCTGCCTTACAGTTGTTATTCGAACGTGAGCAAAGCGAAACGAAACAAAACTACACAATCACACCTGTCAGGTAGGCAAATTCATATTACCACACACCGCATTTGATTCATCACACAGCCTGGAATTTCCATGTGATCAGCGATCAGCAATCGGTCACTGCGATATTTTCACACACGACACGATCGCATGCCCGTGTGACGGATTGTTGCAGTTCGTCACTCGTGTAATGGGTTGTATGACCTTGGACGTTTCGATTAACAGTTACAGAAGCGGGACCAGATTTTCCTATTTTTTGTCATATTTCTTTCGATTTGTTGTCGTTTTCCGTAAGCCTCTGGGCCACGGGGGCTATCAATATCTTACGAAACCTCAAACGCGTCACAGTTTAGTTATCATATTCCTTAAAGATTACGTTTCTGCTATATTCTACACATATCCCTGATGATGGAAGTCTTCAACACCAAAGATGTTAGTAGCCGAAGCTACTGCTGACGAGCGAGCACCGGCGTTTGTTTCCAGTGTTGAGCTCCCGACGCTGTTGCCGCGGAAACCACAGAGTCGTCTTACCTCCTCGGCGCAGGCCGTTGATTTGGCTGCTGCAGCACCTGGTAAGTGTTTCAGTGTATCCTGTCTGTCTATACAGTAGAGCCGACGCTGAATTTGGAACTCCCTTCTGAATGTTAGTGAAACATTTGTGAAGTGGGTCTACATTTTCAGTGAGGCGGATAGTCTCAAATTTCGCGGACATAGGTCTACTTCTACTGCAAAATTGTGGTTTGCTTTTGGTGCTACCACGAAAAAGTTTGAATTAACAGTACGATACATAGTGGTATAAATGAAGGTTTATGTGAAGTCATGCTTTCGCGCTTCTGCACGAATAGTGTTCTCTCTTGTTATAAATGTTCTTGATAGAATATCTCAAAATTATTCACATTAGCATGGTATTGGTTTAAAGACTTGTTCAAGAACCTTTCCTGCACTAGCTTCTCATACTTACAGTATTATCCACGAAGTTGTGCAAAATCTTGAACGATGTGTGTGGGCTTTCTCTCCCTCTCTCTCTCTCTTGTATCAAACTGAGAAAGACACTTGGTTTCCTTGTTGGTAACCGCCGTCTTTGTCAAAGAAGCGAAGGAATGGGGCGTCTACTCTGAGGTGAGAAAAGTCGTGGAATAGAGCCATGTACAGGGTGTTTCAAAAATGACCAGTATATTTGAAACGGCAATAAAAACTAAACGAGCAGCGATAGAAATACACCGTTTGTTGCAATATGCTTGGGACAACAGTACATTTTCAGGCGGACAAACTTTCGAAATTACAGTAGTTACAATTTTCAACAACAGATGGCGCTGCGGTCTGGGAAACTCTATAGTACAATATTTTCCACATATCCACCATGCGTAGCAATAATATGGCGTAGTCTCTGAATGAAATTACCCGCAACCTTTGACAACGTGTCTGGCGGAATGGCTTCACATGCAGATGAGATGTACTGCTTCAGCTGTTCAATTGTTTCTGGATTCTGGCGGTACACCTGGTCTTTCAAGTGTCCCCACAGAAAGTAGTCACAGGGGTTCATGTCTGGCGAATAGGGAGGCCAATCCACGCCGCCTCCTGTATGTTTCGGATAGCCCAAAGCAATCACACGATCATCGAAATATTCATTCAGGAAATTAAAGACGTCGGCCGTGCGATGTGGCCGGGCACCATCTTGCATAAACCACGAAGTGTTCGCAGTGTCGTCTAAGGCAGTTTTCACAAATCACTTACCTCACAAAAATCTTCGCTGCTCAAGCTACTGCAATACAGCGAGCGCCACTACTGCCAGCTAAATAAAAGATTCAAACTATGGAAGGCACTAACTACTGATAGGGATAGTTAGCAAATGAAAGATATTAGTAGAGAACAAATAATGTATTTACCTTGATATCATCATATATAAATATAGCAGTTCATGCCAAATTACAAAACTCCGCCATCTCTCTCCCCACATCCACCACTGCTGGCGGCTCACCTCCAACTGCGCAACGCTACGCGCTGTTCACAGCCAGCTGCCTAACACTACAATGGCGAGTATTACAACAATGCAAAGCAGACACAGACTGCCCACAGCACAGCCAGTGATTGTCATACAGAGGTGGCGTTACCAATAAAAAACCTAAACAGCCTACTTACATAGAGAAAACATAAACAGCCTACTTACATAGCCCCCATGCTCCCCACAAAAATTTTTACAAATGGTGTTGGGCACTGGCCAATACAGATTTGACAAAAATTTTTCACAATTACAGTAACAAAGATATAAAATGCACACACTTATTAATATTATGTTGGTCAAAAGATCAAAATTTCTCACAGTCCATAAAGACAGTCCACATTGTTCATCACAGTAAAAATGCAGAGTTTTTCTCAAAGTCCAAGCAGTAAAAGAAAATGCACATAGAAGTAGTGGATTTCCATGCAGTCTTGAAGAAGTAGTGTTGTCCTTCCAATGGAAAGACAGTGCTGACTCTTGATATGCTGACAGATAATGGGCCACAACATAGCAAACCCACAGCAGAGTCATTCGACGTTTTGAAGAACATTGGTAGGTCATCACAGAGCAGACCCACTGTAGTCCTGGTAGAGATTACGGTATTGGTGGGCCACCAGAGGTGCAGACCCACTGCAGTCCCTGTAGAAATAATGGTATTGATGGATCATCAAAGATGTAGACCCACTGTAGTCCTTGTAGAGATAATGGTATTGGTGGGCCACCAGAGGTGCAGACCCACTGTAGTCCTTGTAGAGATGGCCAGCAGCCATCTGTTGCGATTGTGCAGGTGCACATTCACCATTGAAGAGTCTTGCGGAGAATATAGCAAGTCCATAAACCACCACTTGTGCACTCACAAAGTTTTTGGAATTGTCCTTAGAACAAGCAATGCTGTTATCCAGTCCCTTGCTGAATTAGTAACACACGTGCAAACACTAACAGTCCCAACTTCTCACATATTGTCCATATACTATGACCAACAGAAACGTGTGCAGTGAAATGGAACTTACAAGTTAATAATATCATGAATTGGTGACAATTACAATTTTATAACAGAAGAATACAATAACAAAGGTACAAAATACATCATTAAAAACATAGCAATATAGATAACAATTGCAGTAACACAGGCTTTACAAAAGAATAGAAATAGACATATACGTCAGTGTTACAAAAATAGTGACATAAGTACATACATAAAATAATGAGAATAGTTTTCGAAACATTAATTTCACACATGAACATTGAAACAGAACAGAATTGTAAACAACTTTACAAAGAAAATAACATATTATTAATGCAACTTATATTTGAGGATAACAGTATTCCTCCTCATAGTGAATATAGCTTAGTATTAGAAGAGAAAAAAAATTCTATGAAACAGTACACAGAGACAGGAAGAAAACAAATACTCAAGGGTACACAAACACATAGTGGGATAACACCAATAGGAAAGGACAGGGTTCGTTTTCAGTGTAACATTTGGTACTGCAGTCCAACCCAAAACTTCATATATCTTTCCTCTTATTTCATCCTCTGTTTCCACCAAAAAAAATTCTATCTAAGCATGCTTTCTGTATTTAAATGTTCACACATTTCGTACCTCAACATTTATTTCCAAGAAAATCCTACCTAAACCTGTTTTCTCAATGCATTTCTTCCAATTCATCGCAACTCATTCTCTTAGAGGCTACCCCCTCTTAAGCTAACTTAAATCTACTGAGCTCAGATGCTAAACTAAGGGACGAGGCAATGCAGCATCACATAACAAATCAACACAAACAGCAATGCAAAAAAATGCAAATTGGCAAAGCTAGCAGCATAAATGAGCAAAAGTCAAATTCAATAACACTATGCCTGGCAAACAGCAGCAACTTATACTGAAACATGACATAGCGCAAGCAGAAAAAATATTACAGTAAACAACAATGCAGATAAGGAAAATGTATATTCACATCTTAATGTCTATGTAATTAAAGTGGTGCACCACAAGAAGTTATTCTACCAAAAAGTTACCTATTACTTGAAAAGAAAATTATGAATGCAGTTACTAGTTCCTTCTTATTGTTCTCTCCATTCCAAGTGCTCCTTTTTTAAAGAATGTGGATCATAAAATAATTATTTAATAGATCTGTTGACAGAAAGTGTTCACATTAGCAAATGCATTTCATTTTATAAAAGCAATGCTGCAACACAGCTGGAAACCAGATATCAAATGAAATAAGCAACTATGAAAAGCAAAGCATAAAAATATCATTCAGTAGTCATGTGACATTTCATAAGTTAGTAGAAATTCTCTCAACTCTCATAGAAAGACGCTTGTCATAATCAGGTGTGCAGATGTACGAATATTTCCCATCAATTCATAAGCATTTCAGTAATTAGCACAAAGTGCGAGTAATCATATGTTTTCAAGTAACGAGGGTGTCGCATTAGCGATGAAAGGCACACCCTAATGGCTTGTTCTCCAGGTGTTTGACACGTCCCACGTCCCCTTTTATTTTCTACCTGTGCCGCTGAAAAGGGCTCGCAATAATGGCTTTTTCTCCAGGCGTCTGACACAGCTGGGTGCCCGCGACGCATTACGTGCAGGTGGTCACTTAACTTTCGTACGGAAATATTTACGACAGGAGATTCTGCTACCGTTGCAGTCTCATTTAAAAATATTTCACAGGTCAAGAATTAGCGTTGCAAATCTGTAGAAACAAAATCCTATAAATATAAGTGTCCAAAAAAAAAAAATATTCGTCAGCATTGTGATACAGTCACACATTTCATAACTCTTAAAGTACGTTTCTTGGTTTCCAACATCCTTTTCATAAATCAGAGTCCCTAAACACTACTCATTATTCCTTACCTCATTATACATATACATATTCGTCGACACTTCTTCAATATTTCATTGTGAGAAATACGTAGCATAATAAACATTCCTCAACAACATAATACACATCGTCGTCGTAATAATAACATCATAACACCTCAGTCAAATCTCAAAATCGTCGTAACTTCCTCCAATAATTTCTGAGCCTAAAAAAATTCTCTGCTCATTTCAATAGTGTCATCTACCTCAAACGTACTTTAAAATCATGCTCCCTTACGAAATACGTCATTCAAAGCTCTCATAGTATCACAATGATTCCGAAAAATATGAGCGTTTCTCAAAGTACAGACAAAATACAGTTTCATAAGTGTGAAGTTACCCAACTGTGTATTGCGTAAACATGTGTCACTGATGTAGTAAAAAGAATGTTTGTTTCTCTGTCAAATAATCAGATAGCTGTGTAATTCTGTGTTAGAGAAATATGGTACCGATGTGTAAAGTTGTATAAGCAAATACCATATTAGCTAGGGTTCCTTGTGGTTGCCACACACATGGTACACAAAGTAAGCGTGTACCCCCCTGAGGATTAATGTAATTATACCCTCAGGTGTTACAGATTACAGCAATGGAATGAAATGTATCACGCAAAACTTTCTTTGTAATTCAAAAAATATTTAAAAATAAGTGTTTTAAGTATAAGATTAATCACTCAAATGCGTGTACTGTAGCGCGAAACTGTGCGTCTTGTAACATAATCTCTGTGGAAGTGTCGTAGTTATCGTCCTCCGAAAGCTAAGTTCTGCAGAAGTCAATGTACTTACCTCATGATAAACAAAAGTGAAATGCTTTGCGTATAGATATCATAGTTATTATGGTTATTGGCGTGATGAAGAAAGTACTGTACAGTAACGTATTGTTGTGCCACAAAAAAGGCTGTCTCATTGTTGCTATACCACAAAAGTTACTACTAAAACCTGTTTTACTTTCCAGAAGAATTCAGAAAAACTGTGCAGATATAAAACAGATACACCGCAAAAGCAACATTGTAAATTGTCACTCATTAGTAGCGTCGTGATAAAACCGTGTAGTTGTCACTTAAACTAACCACTGTGCCGTCTGGTATCTCACAGAAAGTACATTAAACCCAGAATGTATTTTCAAGTAAACCAAAATGTTGCATTAAAATCTCATTAGCAGTACTGGTATAGGTTCTTAGTATGTAAGCCTGATAGTCGTTACGTAATCGTGCAACTAACAAGCAAGAATGTACAAATACAATAACACTGTGACGTCTGTTCACTATAACAATGCAATCGTAATTCCTGTTTAAAAATGTTCCCTAGGTTCTAGACTGGATATTTAACTTCAAACATTGTTGCATGTTAACAGTTTCTTAAGTCTGACAAAGCATACTAGTAATGTGAAGTGAAAAGTTTTATGGCAAAAACAAAGTTAAAAAGCAGATTATCTTTCAATAAACGGTTTTACATGTGAAATGTGGTGTAAACCTTTACTCTTCCTAGTACGCAGAGTTTCAACTTCAACGCAATTATCATGTGGTATACGTCGGATTCTGTAAGGTCCATTGTAAACTAGAAAGAATTTGTGACTCAAGTGTTTCTTCTTATGTGACAATGAATGAGCTTTAATGAGAACTTTCTGACCAATGTACAATTTCTTTGTATTTGCTTTACCGTGTAGTTTTCTCCTTTTGTCTGCTGCAGATTTTATATTTTTAAGAGCCAAATCAATTATGTCTTTGTGTCGAAGTTTACGTGTATTTGGGAAAGGTACAAGCTCTCTGATTCTGTTCGGTGGTTCTTCATTCTTTAGTACAAGAGTAGGTGGTAAAGCAGTGGAATCATGAGGCATTTCATTCAGCACATTTTGAAATAAGTGTAAATATCTGTCCCAATGCTGATGCTTTCTGTGACAATAAAGTCTGCAAAGCTTATTGATTTCTTTCATAATCCGTTCAGACGGGTTACAATGTGGTGAGTACAATGAAATAAAAACAGGTTTGATTTTATGGTTGCGAAGCATGCGTGACCAAACAGCAGATCTGAATTGCGGTCCGTTATCTGAAATGACTTTACTAACGTGTCCAACTTCACGTAAGAAATTTTTAACAAAGGCGTTGGATACAGACCGTCCAGTGGCTTTACGTAACGGTGTGAAAGAAACAAATTTTGAAGTAAGTTCAACAGCGACTAGAACGTACGAAAATCCATTAGATGTTCTGACAAGCGGTCCCAAGAGATCAACAGCAGCAAATTCTTTTAATTTAGAAGGAATGATAGGAAACAACGGAGCACGATGTGAGACAGTAGATGGTTTCGCCTTTTGACAAAGTTTACAAATAGACAAGACTCTTCGAATTCCCTTTTCCATATTGTTAAAATAACAAGTCGTTCGAAGAATATGATAACATTTTCGTGGACCAAAATGTGCGTAGCTGAAATGAATGTACCAAATGAGCTTATTAACAAATTCGTCAGGAATGCAAAGTACCCATAGCTTGTCATCAACAGTGCAGCGTTTGAACAGTATGTTGTTTCTAATCAGATAATAATGCCGAATCTGTGTGTGTGTCCTTTCATGCCATTTGCTCTTGATGTCTTTCCAAATCGGATCTTTATCTTGTTCATGAGCAATGTCCTTTAAAGATGTGGTGATGAAGTTTTCAAAGGCGACTTTCTGAATGTAAAGAATACTGAAATTTTTCTCGAGGTTGCCTTCTGTGGTACTTTTCTCAAGCCCAGCCGGTGCGCGTGACAGTGCGTCCGCAACAATGTTCTCCTTGCCGGGAATGTAGACTATTGTGAAGCGGAATTCTTGCAGAAACAATGCCCAACGTTTTAACCTGTCATGATTTAATTTTGAAGACATAAGAAATTGTAATGCACGATGATCACTGTATACTTTTACGTGCTTACCAGAAAGAAAGAAACGGAATTTGTTAAATGCCCAAACGATAGCTAAAGCTTCTAATTCAGTAACGGAATAATTTTTTTCAGATTTGGTTAGCACTCGGCTAGCAAAAGCAATGGTTTTCTGAATGGTAGTGTCATTTTCTATGGCTTCTTGAAATAAATGGGCACCAAGACCGACTTTAGAAGAATCCGTGCTAAGGCAGAAATCTTGTGACAGATCTGGATGAGCTAAGATTGGCGCGTGAAGTAACGCTTCTTTCAAAGAATTGAATTCCAATTGTGCTTGTTCGTCCCAGTTCCAAATAGTATTTTTTCCAGTGAGAGAACAAAGTTTTGGTGTAACAAGAATTTGCATATTCAGAAAACGACGGTAAAAATTTACGAGACCTAGGAAACTGCGGACTTGTCTTTTTGTGGATGGAACTGGAATGGCTCTGATTGCTTCTAACTTTTCAGGATCCGGCTGAATCCCTTCAGAAGAAATAATATGTCCCAAAAACTTCACCTTTGTCCTACCAAATTCAGACTTTTCCAAGTTAACTGTAATTCCAGATTCTGCAAAAATACGTAACAAACTGTTGAGGATGCGATTATGTTGTTCCCATGAAGCTTCTGCTATCAGAATATCGTCCACATACAAGGTGATGTGACGTTTTAAGAACTCAGGTAATATGGAATTTAACCCACGAATGAATGCTGCCGAAGAAATGTTCAAACCAAAAGGAAGTTTCCGAAACTGATAACAAACGCCGAAACAAAGGAAAGCTGTGTATTTTCTACATTCTGGATGAAGTTCGATCTGATAAAAGCTGGATCTGAGATCAATGGAAGACAACACTTTTACACCATTAAAATTTTGAAGAAGTTCTTCTAACGTTTGCGGCCTGTCTGTTTCAGGAATAATGATCGTATTGATTTGTCTCGAATCTAAGACAAGCCTGATCGATCCATTTTTCTTCTCAACAACATGTAATGGATTGTTGTATGAGCTTACTGCAGGCTCAATAATGCCCTCATCGAGCATAGATTGTATTTCTGTTCTAACACGGTCCCTATAATGTGCTGGAATTACATATGGTCTAACACAAAATTTAGTATGCTCACGAACACGAAATTGGTATTGAAATCCCTTGATTGTTCCCGTTTTATGAGTAAAAACTGTGGAATGTGCTTGTAAAATCTCAAAAAGGTCCTGCCTATCAGTGTCATTACAATTCTCAATTGTTTGAATTTTATTCTGAATTAACTTATTAGTGTCAAATGCGCCGTCGATATCATCCCTGTCAGTACTTGCAGAGTGATTGTTAGTGTCTAGTTCCGTAGAAAATTCCGAACTGTTGTCTAACAGAACGTAAAGCCGATTAATTTCCTCATCATGGTTTGAGAGCCAATCTTCAAATTTCAAAGCTATTGACTTACCTTCTTTTTCTAAAGTTATTTCAGCATCGTGAAAGTTTAAGATTGCTTTGTATTCATTCAAAAAGTCTACTCCCAGTATAATTTCCGTCGACAATAATGGAACAATAAGGAAGTTCGTAGAGAAGCTGTGGCTTTGACAAAAGAATTCTAGGTTGGTTTGTTGGCGTACATCTACACTTTTTCCAAAGATTGCACCTTGTAATTTAATCTTACGTAACGGAAGTGTGGGGCAATCGTTCGATTTGTTGCATTTGCTAAAGGCTGTTTCACTGATTACTGAAATGGGACTGCCAGAGTCAAGTACTGCCGTAAATTTTACGTCATTTACTGTAATGCAAATCACAGGATATGCAACGTTGTTATGTTTTACGTTGTGTTCTTGGAGTAAGATGTCCCTAATATCTTCCATTTTTACGTAATTACTAGCTACGGCAGCTGCGTCGTTAGTGTCATAAGAACGTTTTGTGGCTGCCAGCGGTGTGAGTCATTGCCTATTGTCTCTTTGTTGGCGCGCGTCGTTATTGGGGTTTGGAGACCTAACTTCTACAAATTCACCGTGACGAGAGGGCCCTGCTCTGTTTGAATCCCGCCAGTTCTGATGCAATTCAGGTCTGTCATTACGATCATATCGTCTGTCGTCATGTCGGTAGATTCCATAGTTTCTTTCTTGTCGGTCACATGGTGGAGAATTTCTCCCTGAATCGTAACTGCGCGCTGGTCCGTTGCGTCTAAAGTTATTCTGTCTCCCTTGATAGTATTTATTTTGGTTCCCATATTGTCTGTTTCTCTTATTGTCTCTGTGATAGTCATTACCACGGAGAGGTGATCTTTCCCTGTAGTTATTACTACTCTGCCAACGGTTGTCATACGGGTGGTGTCTGTTTTGGTCACGATTTGTGTTGTGAGAATAGCCTTGTCGTGTCAAGTTATTACTTCTTTCATCGCGGAATTGCGACGGATGTGACCTGTAATTGTTGTGTTCCTGGTTTCGCGTTCCGCGATTGTCAGTGTCAATTTCTAATTCTTGTAACAGTCCCTGAAATGCTTCAATGTCGTCTTTGCAACGTCCTGCCAAAATAATATGTCGTAAATGTTCAGGCAGTTTGATTAAGCAAATGCGGATGAGTTCTGAGGGGCTGTATGGGTTTGAAAGATACTGATTCTTATGCAACATGTCTTCAAAATATTTCATAAGACTGGAAAATTCAGATTGTTCGAAACGTTTCATCATTATGATGCTATGTTTTACACGGTCTTGTGTGGCTTGAGACCAATATGCTGAGAGGAAGGCATGGTAAAACTCTCCTTCACTGTGGCAATCGTGAATTACCGATCGCATTCTTACAGCTGGTTCATTCTCCAAGTAGCCACACATAAATTCTAATCTGTGTTCCAACGACCAGTTGGGAGGAAAACAATGAGAGAATTGATGGAGCCATGCTTGTGGATGAATGTCGTTGCCAGAATTCTTAAATGTTTTGAATTTACGTGTAGTAATGAACAGCTTATAGTCAAAATCATCATGTCGGCGAGTAGCATATCGGTCATTGTTACGTCGTGTCGGCGGTTCCATCTCAAAATTCGGTGTACCTTGCCAATTTCTTTCATAATTACCGAAATGCCCTGTGTTATTATTTTGCGGCTGTTCCGTATTTCTATGTCCCTCTTCCCTTATTGGGGCGCGAGTGTCCTCTGAAATACGTAATTCTTGTATTACCTGTGTCAGCTGATCTTGTACTTCCCGGATTTCTCTTTGGTGTTGTGTATTAATTTGATTCTGATTTTGTTTGAATTTTCTTATTTGTTCATACTCTTCTGTGTCAGTGAAGGCTACGGGTCTTGTGTCATTCAGATCATCATCTACCTTTGTAGATAAGTTAGTGACCTGATCCGAAAGTTCGGCTACTTTCTCCGATAGTGTACTTATTTCTTCAGTGTGTTTTTCTGAACCAAGTTTCAGAGTATCTACTGTGTCCTTAAAGTTTTCCTGAGTTTTTGCAAGTTGCGTAACCGAATCGGTAGATGCAACTGAGTCAAATTTAGCTTGCAAGGTCTCATGATTTTCATGAACAATAATTTGCAGTTCTTTTATGGCTGCTTCGTGATTCTGTAATGCATTTTCATGCCGCGAAAAAATAGGTTGAAAATGCTCACAAATTTGTGTTTTTACGTCATTACAGACTTTTTGACATTTCGATTCAATGTTATGTAACTCAGTAGTTAAATCTTCACGTGTTTGTTCAAGTGTTTGTTCCAATGAGTCTAACTTTTTAAGATTTTGTTCCACTGTGTCTAACTTTTTGAGATTTTGTTCCACTGTGTCTAACTGTTGCTGTGTTTGTCTCTGATTTTGTTCCAATGTGTCTAACTTTTGCAGCTTTTGCTGTGTTTGTCTCTGATTTTGTTCCATTTGTTGCATTAGTTGTAATAACAATGCATTAGTGTCTGGAATCTGTTCCTCTACTCTTTTCGGCAGTGCATTTGCACCGGCAACATTCACATTTTGACAAGCTGAAAATGTGTCTTGACTTATTTGAGAAAACGGTGAGGACGCAAAACCTGAATCTACAGTATTTGCAATATTGTGTTCTGTCATTCCCGATTCCTGAGGCGAGCTGTTGCCGACCAATTGATCGATAACGCTTCCCTGTTCACTACCTGTTTCACTGTCTACACCATTGTTTGCCGCCCGCTCCATTTCCCTATGCGCAATTACCAAATTACTACTTTGAACATCAGTTAATTCATTACTCGGTGGCGCTAACACACTGCTTTCATTTTCACTGTCATTTCTCAGTTTACTTTGGAGCCTAGTATTACGTTTTTCACACGCCATTATTGTCACAGTATTTCACACGACAACACAGAAAAACACAATTTGAAGATCAAAAATAAGAGAACACATTAACATAGCACTGAAAATAATATCTAGTTAACTGCAAGCGCAGCTGCGAAATACTTGGTGCAAATCTACATGCATGCCACAACTGTTTTACTGTACAACAATGAAAGACTGCAACTACAAAGGAGATTTTCTCTACAATTACGCGCTAGCAATAAACAAAATCTACACTAATTACACAAACTACAACAAAAAATCAGAAGATTCCAGTGAGGTATCCTCGGCTAAGGGTCGACATATGAAACTTCCCCTTTGAACAATTATACAAGACTGTGCTTAAACTGACACACAATATTTTGTTAGCGCAACGCAATCTGACTTTCAAAATTCCCTACAAAAGAATGGCCCTGACTAACATTAAACTATACCTTTCACAAATCACTTACCTCACAAAAATCTTCGCTGCTCAAGCTACTGCAATACAGCGACCGCCACTACTGCCAGCTAAATAAAAGATTCAAACTATGGAAGGCACTAACTACTGATAGGGATAGTTAGCAAATGAAAGATATTAGTAGAGAACAAATAATGTATTTACCTTGATATCATCATATATAAATATAGCAGTTCATGCCAAATTACAAAACTCCGCCATCTCTCTCCCCACATCCACCACTGCTGGCGGCTCACCTCCAACTGCGCAACGCTACGCGCTGTTCACAGCCAGCTGCCTAACACTACAATGGCGAGTATTACAACAATGCAAAGCAGACACAGACTGCCCACAGCACAGCCAGTGATTGTCATACAGAGGTGGCGTTACCAATAAAAAACCTAAACAGCCTACTTACATAGAGAAAACATAAACAGCCTACTTACACCGCCCCAAATTCACGAAGAATGTCCAGATAGCGTGATGCAGTAATCGTTTCGGATCTGAAAAATGGGCCAATGATTCCTTTGGAAGAAATGGCGGCCCAGACCAGTACTTTTTGAGGATGCAGGGACGATGGGACTGCAACATGGGGCTTTTCGGTTCCCCATATGCGCCAGTTCTGTTTATTGACGAAGCCGTCCAGGTAAAAATAAGCTTCGTCAGTAAACCAAATGCTGCCCACATGCATATCGCCGTCATCAATCCTGTCACTATATCGTTAGCGAATGTCTCTCGTGCAGCAATGGTAGCGGCGCTCAGGGGTTGCCGCGTTTGAATATTGTATGGATAGAGGTGTAAACTCTGGCGCATGAGACGATACGTGGACGTTGGCGTCATTTGGACCGCAGCTGCAACACGGCGAACGGAAACCCGAGGCCGCTGTTGGATCACCTGCTGCACTAGCTGCGCGTTGCCCTCTGTGGTTGCCGTACGCGGTCACCCTACCTTTCCAGCACGTTCATCCGTCACGTTCCCAGTCCGTTGAAATTTTTCAAACAGATCCTTTATTGTATCGCTTTTCGGTCCTTTGGTTACATTAAACCTCCGTTGAAAACTTCGTCTTGTTGCAACAACACTGTGTTCTAGGCCGTGGAATTCCAACACCAGAAAAATCCTCTGTTCTAAGGAATAAACCATGTTGTCTACAGCACACTTGCACGTTGTGAACAGCACACGCTTACAGCAGAAAGACGACGTACAGAATGGCGCACCCACAGACTGCGTTGTCTTCTATATCTTTCACATCACATGCAGCGCCATCTGTTGTTGAAAATTGTAAGTACTGTAATTTCGAAAGTTTGTCCGCCTGAAAATGTACTGTTGTCCCAAGCATATTGCAACAAACGGTGTATTTCTATCGCTGCTCGTTTAGTTTTTATTGCCGTTTCAAATATACCGGTCATTTTTGAAACACCCTGTATATAGGGTGGTCCACTGATCGTGACCGGGCCACATATCTCACGAGATAAGTATCAAATGAAAAAACTACAAAGAACGAAACTTGTCTAGCTTGAAGGGGGAAACCAGATGGCGTTATGGTTGGCCCGCTAGATGGCGCTGCCATAGGTCAAACGGATATGAACTGCGGTTTTTTAAAATAGGAACCCCCATTTTTATTACATATTCGTGTAGTACGTAAAGAAATATGAATGTTTTAGTTCGTCCACTTTTATCACTTTGTGATAGATGGCGCTGTAATAGTCACAAACGTATAAGTACGTGGTATCACGTAACATTCCGCCAGTGCGGACGGTATTTACTTCGTGATACATTACCCGTGTTAAAATGGACCGTTTACCGATTGCGGAAAAGGTCGATATCGTGTTGATGTATGGCTATTGTGATCAAAATGCCCAACGGGCGTGTGCTATGTATGCTGCTCGATATCCTGGACGACATCATCCAAGTGTCCGGACCGTTCGCCGGATAGTTACGTTATTTAAGGAAACAGAAAGTGTTCAGCCACGTGTGAAACGTCAACTACGACCTGCAACAAATGATGATGCCCAAGTAGGTGTTTTAGCTGCTGTCGCGGCTAATCCGCACATCAGTAGCAGACAAATTGCGCGAGAATCAGGAATCTCAGAAACGTTGGTGTTGGGAATGCTACATCAACATCGAGTGCACCCGCACCATATTTCTATGCACCAGGAATTGCATGGCGACGACTTTGAACGTCGTGTACAGTTCTGACACGGAGCACAAGAGAAGTTACGGCACGAAGACAGATTTTTTGCACACGTTCTATTTAGCGACGAAGCGTCATTCACCAACAGCGGTAACGTATACCGGCATAATATGCGCTATTGGGCATCGGAAAATCCACGATGGCTGCGACAAGTGGAACATCATCGTCTTGGCGGGTTAATGTATGGTGCGGCATTATGGGAGGAAGGATAATTGGCCCCATTTTATCGATGGCAATCTAAATGGTGCAATGTATGCTGATTTCCTACGTAATGTTCTACCGATGTTACTACAAGATGTTTGACAGCATGACAGAATGGCGATGTACTTCCAACATGATGGATGTCCGGCACATAGCTAGCGTGCGGTTGAAGCGGTTTTGAATAGCATATTTCATGACAGGTGGATTGGTCGTCGAAGCACGTTCACTGGATCTGACGTCCCCGGTTTCTTTCTGTGGGGAAAGTTGAAGGATACTTGCTATCGTGATCCACCGACAACGCCTGACAACATGCGTCAACGCATTGTCAATGCGTGTGCGAACATTACGGAAGGCGAACTACTCGCTGTTGAGAGGAATGCCGTTACACGTATTGCCAAATGCATTGAGGTTGACGGACGTAATTTTGAGCATTCATTGCATTAATGTGGTATTTACCGGTAATCACGCTGTAACAGCATGCGTTCTCATGAACGATAAGTTCACAAAGGTACATGTATCACATTGGAACAACCGAAATAAAATGTTCAAACGTACCTACGTTCTGTATTTTAATTTAAAAAATCTACCTGTTAGCAACTGTTCACGTAAAATTGTGAGCCATATGTTTGTGACTATTACAGCGTCATCTATCACAAAGCGAAAAAACTGGTCCAACTAAAACATTCATATTTCTTTACGTACTACACGAATGGGTAATAAAAAATGGAGTTCCTATTTTAAAACCCGCAGTTGATGTCCGTTTGACCTATGGCAGCGCCATCTAGCGAGCCAACCATAGCGGCATCTGGTTTCCTCCTTCAAGCTAGACAAGTTTCGTTCTTTGTATTTTTTTTTTGTTTGACGCTTATTTCGTGAGATATTTGGCCCGGTTACGATCAATGAACCACCCTGTATATACAGATAGCGGTAGTATCGCGTACACACGGTATAAAAGGGCGGTGCATTGGCAGAACTGTCATTTGTACTCAGGTGAAATGGTTTCCGATGTGATTATGGTCACACGTAAGGAACTAACAGATCTTGAACGCGGAATGGTAGTTGGAGCTAGACGCATGGGGCATTCCATTTCGAGAATCGTTAGGGTATTCAGTGTTATGAGATCCATAGTGTCAATAGTATGCCAAGAATCCCAAATTTCACGCATTGCCTCTCACCACGAAAACGCAGTGACAGACGGCCTTCACTAAACGAACGAGATCAGAGGCGTTTGCGTAGAATTGTCTGAGCTAAAAGATAAGCCACACAGCGTGAAACAACCTCAGAAATGAATATGGGACGTAGGACGAATGTTTCCGTTAGGACAGTGAAGCGAAATGTGACCTTAATGGACCGACGCGAGCGCCTTTGCTGTCAGCACGAGATCGCCTGAAGCACCTCTCCTGGGCTCGTGATCATATCGTCTGGATCCTAGACGACGGGAAAACCGTAGACTCGTCAGATGGAGTCCCGCTTTCAACTGGAAAGAGCTGACGGTAGGGCTCGAGTGTGGAGTAGAACTCGCGAAGACATGGACCAAAATTGTCAACAAGGCTCTGTGCAGTGTGGTGGTGACTCCATAATGTTTTAGGCCGTGTTTACATGGAAAGAACTGGGTTCTTTGGTCCAGTGGTTATGTTCGGCTACTCGGAGACCATTTCCAGCCAGACAACGATGGAATTTTCGTGGATGACAATGCACTGTGTCACCAGGCCACACGTGTTCGGGAATGATTTGAAGAACGTTCTAGACAATTCGAACGAATGTTCTGGCCACCAGGTTCGCTCGACACGAATGTCATCGAACATTATGGCACATAATCCTGGAGTCATTCTTACACAAAATACTGCAGTGGCAACGCTTTCGCAGTTATGGATGGGCTGAGACACAGCATGGCTGAATACTCCTGCAGGGGATTTCGAATGACTTGTTGAGTCCATGCCACGTCGACTTGCCGCACTATTCCGGGCAAGAGGAGGTCCTACGTAATTCTCGGATGTATCCTATCAGTTTCATCACCTTAGTGTACCATATGCGTTCGTCTCTTACCATTCACCGCTTGAGATCTGTCCCTACACCTATACCATAAGGATTATTATATTATTATTTTATTTACTTTCTGTGATATTTGTCTTCTTAGTATAAAGTTTCTAAATGTGTTGGAAGTCTCGATTCGCCTGCAGCATTTTGTTGAATAAAGGGGCAAAGCTCCATCCATACACATTACATTCTCCATTCTGTGCAAAATCTAACACTGACAGATATCATAGAAGCATAGGTTTCTTTATAAAATTATTCTTACGGTTGCGTTATGATGTTGGCCAGTACTACGATAAATCATCCGATTCTGGTTCACAGTTTGGTACTATTTTTAGGATGGTAATCAAGTATATGGAGGATGGTTAGTTTTGTGACAAGTTGAGCAAAAGATTACCCAAGGTCGCTCCAGTTTACAGTGGACGCAAGCTGGTGACCCAACAAGTTTACACCTCTGCAGGCAGTATTTACCTTAGCTGCGATGAGCTGTCGTCTGCCTGGCTGCTCTCGCTCTCTGAAATTCCTATAAAACTAATTAAACCTTCGCTGAATTTTCCAGCAGAAACTCTCCCTGAACCGTAAAATTACTACTGGTTCACCAAAGGTTATAAATCTCAATCAGTACACAAAATGTAAAGTGGAAGTAGGTGCCAAGGAATAACTGGTGAAATTACACACAATTTTCACTAACACTCTTTATTCAAATTTGGTGCAAGACTTCACGATATTTTAAAAAAAAACAACAATCATTTAACAAATAAGTCATAATTTACGATAGGAAAGAACTTTTAAATTATTAAATTATTATAAAAAATTTCACGCCAGTTATAGGCAAGTACAGGCAAGTAATTTAACGTATACAACGCGACGCTGTATAATATTTCAAGCTCAGCTAAATTACAGGTGAATTTCATTCAATTCATTAAATGGCGCAGAATATATCTTGTCTGCAACATTTAAAGACAATCCTGTTTACAAAAGTTCTCAAAATAGAAAAACCAAAACGCATGAGTCATGCACACGGGGGGACATTCACAGTAAATAACATTAACATTTCCAAAACACATAAAAAAATTTTACAAATTTCTGCCAGTTAACTTACGGCAAACACACACGCCAGGTAGGACTTGCGAACTTTTACAACATTCTCCTTTCAAGGCAACAATTTTTACCATGTAATGAAATGGCAAACTTCTGCATGGCAAGAAAACACACTAATAACCAACTACCTGTATAAAACACATAAGCACGTTGAGTAAAACCTTAAAAGGTATTGAATTGGATAAACACACAACAGTTTTTGCTGACTAGAAGCAATATAAAAAGTCCACTATGGCGTGCATTAACCTTGCTTGATTATAGCCAAATACACATAAACACAAATGTACGTAAGTTACAGCTTCCAGATGAGCAGGAATTCGTTACGTAATTGACTAGTTTTTACCACGAGGCAAAATGAATTTTTCTTCTTTCTTAGAGTACCTTTTACACGTGAGTCTAGTAATGCAAGTTATGGCAGGCGAGAGAATGGATCAGGTACGAAACAACATTCCGAGAAATTCTGTCATAAGCCGAGAAAAATATACCGTTAATACAAGAAGTACGTACGAAAACCGCAATAGCCGTAATAGCCAGATCAATAATCGTCAACTCGCTCTATCCATTTCGAAAGAAGAGTCACCAATTCGTATTTTTCGCCGAAACAAATCGTTAGATTCAACGACTTTCTTTGGCTCTTCTATGCTGCCATCCGATTGGTTACGACCAACAGAAACGAACTGCCAGTAGCAGCAGCAGCTGCACACAGCAGAAGAACCGCCGACACTGAGTGGGGTAGCGCAGTGATTAGCACACGGGACTCACATTCGGGAGGATAACGGTTCAAACCCACGTCTGGCCCTCCTTCATTCCTCTAAATCGCTTAAAGCAATTGCCAGGATGGTTCTTCCGAGAGGGCGCGGCCGGTTTCCTTCTCCAACCTTCCCTAATCCGAGCTTGTGCTCCGTCTCTAATGACCTCGTTCTCAACGGGACATTAAACACCAATCTCCTCACTCCAATAACCGCCACCCCTGTAAGTGCAGTTTTCCTTTTTCGTACAGTGACTTGAACCTATTTACCCACGGTGCTGTGAACGAAAATTTCTGTTCACGTCAACATTCTCGATGACCAGTAATTGTCCTCCCTTCTACATTTTCATGATGACGACTGTATGCTGTGGACAGCTCCCGTGTTCCAAGATGGCCACATCCGTGTTCACAGGCAGCATGCACACGTTCCTCTTCTTATGAACTCTCACGCACCCGTCGCTTTTCGACTGGCGCCTCTAAATCAGCCGGTAGTAATGCCATAGGAAACTTCTGGGATAGTTGGAAACAAGGGGAAAAAATCAGTCAGTATCCCCGCAATTTGGTACCTCTACGAGTTGAATCTGTTTCATCAGATGTACACAGCACATAGGAAGAAGCTCGGGGTCATTTCTAGTGTCCGATTCCACTCGTCAGCTTTGATCTATGACGTCACACGTAAGACAGAGACGCTATATAGAGTCAATCTCTGAAAGCAACTGACCATATTCGTAAGCAAAGGAATGTAGCGTAAGATCAAAGTACGATCACGGTTCACGAGATTATTTACTTAGCCACAAATTATATCGGAATAAACTGGATGTAATAAAAATAAATAAGAACAGAAAAAAAGAAGTAGACATGTCTGAAATAAATTATTAACGTAATTTATGCGAGTAAGAAAAGCACATAGAACCTTTAAATTCATTATAGTACAGCGCATGATAAAAACATAATTTTGAGAAATAGCGTTAATTTATAACAATAATTACTGAATATAACGGGGCTTGAAAGGGAAGCAGTGGTTGGGAAAGGAGTGAGACAGGGTTGTAGCCTCTCCCCGATGTTATTCAATCTGTATATTGAGCAAGCAGTAAAGGAAACAAAAGAAAAATTCGGAGTAGGTATTAAAATTCATGGAGAAGAAGTAAAAACTTTGAGGTTCGCCAATGACATTGTAATTCTGTCAGAGACAGCAAAGGACTTGGAAGAGCAGTTGAACGGAATGGACAGTGTCTTGAAAGGAGGATATAAGATGAACATCAACAAAAGCAAAACGAGGATAATGGAATGCAGTCAAATTAAATCGGGTGATGCTGAGGGAATTAGATTAGGAAATGAGACACTTAAAGTAGTAAAGGAGTTTTGCTATTTAGGGAGTAAAATAACTGATGATGGTCGAAGTAGAGAGGATATAAAATGGAGACTGGCAATGGCAAGGAAATCGTTTCTGAAGAAGAGAAATTTGTTAACATCGAGTATAGATTTAAGTGTCAGGAAGTCGTTTCTGAAAGTATTTGTATGGAGTGTAGCCATGTAAGGAAGTGAAACATGGACGATAACTAGTATGGACAAGAAGAGAATAGAAGCTTTCGAAATGTGGTGCTACAGAATAATGCTGAAGATAAGGTGGGTAGATCACGTAACTAATGAGGAGGTATTGAATAGGATTGGGGAGAAGAGAAGTTTGTGGCACAACTTGACTAGAAGCAGGGATCGGTTGGTAGGACATGTTTTGAGGCATCAAGGGATCACAAATTTAGCATTGGTGGGCAGCGTGGAGGGTAAAAATCATAGAGGGAGACCAAGAGATGAATACACTAAGCAGATTCAGAAGGATGTAGGTTGCAGTAGGTACTGGGAGATGAAGAAGCTTGCACAGGATAGAGTAGCATGGAGAGCTGCATCAAACCAGTCTCAGGACTGAAGACCACAACAACAACAACAACGGGACTAATGCAGAAAGAACGAAAATTTACAAAATGTAGGGGATAACATATATTGGAATCGGTAACTAGAACTAAGCTAAAATGATAAATTCTAGTTACTGATTCTCACCATTCGGTGTACATAATTTGGCTCGTTTCTCCAGCAGATGTATTCACTCAAATGCAATAGGATTTCTGCATTTGTAATTACTCTCAGAACTTCTGCCGGAAAATGACTAATTTTGGTATCGGTGACTAGAATTGACCTATAGGGGTCAATTCTGATTACCGATCCCAGCCATTCGGCGGTTCGTTATTTGTAGCGTTAAGGACTGAGTTCACTGAAAAAAAAATGGCTCTGAGCACTGTGGGACTCAACATCTGAGGTCATCAGTCGCCTAGAACTTAGAACTACTTAAACCTAACTAACCCAAGGACATCACACACATTCATGCCCGAGGCAGGATTCGAACCTGCGACCGTAGCAGCAGCGCGGTTCCGGACTGGAGCGCCTGGAAACGCTCGGCCACAGCGAAGTGTTACAGGTCGTCTACATTTGGCACTTCTCTCTCTTCACTAGTATGAAAAAAAGAAAAATGTGGTAGCTGTACGTACGATATTTGTTACTTTTTCACACTAGTTCTGAGATCTATAAGAAATCTACAGGTTTATTGCAAAACTGTCGAAAATTATGAACTGTCGGATAGTTGGAATCGGTAAACAGAATTTACTTTATTTCTAGGTCAGTTCTAGTTATCGATTCCAACTATTCGATGGTTGATTAATTAGAGAGATTTTCAGCAGGTGTGTGCACTAAAATGCTGGCTAATAGGATTTATGCACTTGTAATTGCTCTCTGAAATGTTGTACTGCAAAAAAAGTTACTAATATAAGAATCGGTAACTAAAATTGATGTAGAAGGTCAGTGCTAAGTACCGATTCCAATTTTTGTTATTTTACCGCTGTAGTTTTAGAGAGAAATTACAAAGGTAGAAATGATATTACGTTTCAGTGCGTTCTACTCCTACAAAAATATTTTAGATGTTAATCATGGAACAGTTGGACTCTATAATTGGAATTTATCTATATTGGTTAATTCTAGTTGTCGATTCTAATATTCGTTATCTTTTTTCGTTTTGGATTTTCAATAGTTGTGTACTGCCTTTTCTTTTAGAATTTAGAGCGTCGGTTTCTCCACATTTCGTGTTAATTTCATAATTGTTGTCATTCATTTCATTTTCCATTTTTTCTGATACACTTTAGTTTCTCTCCGCCCCAAACTACAACTTTCCTGTACTTCTCCCACTAGATTCAATATTTAATAGTAAAATTAAGGCTATTTTGTACTAGTATGACTTCACTATGCGCTTTACTGTAACGTAATTTAAGGGTTCTCCGTGCTTTTCAACTCGGATAAATTACGAGGATCGTTCTCGTCACACATGAAAATTTGTTTTTAATTTTTGTTCTTAATTGTGTTCGTTATCTTCAATTCGTTTGGATGTAATTCATAACTAAAAAAATAAATGCGTGAAATGTGAATGTAATTTTATCGCATGCTTCATTCGTTTGTTTACGAGCATGATCCGTTGCTTTCATAACTTGCCTCTATGTAGCATCTTTGCCTTGTGTATGATGTCATTACTCATTTTAAAGCCGACGCGTGGTATCAGACACTAGAATTTATCCGAAACTCGTAGACGATCTTCCTCTCCGAAATGTGGCCGTTATCGAAGCTAGAGACGTAGGTCACGACGTTAGGGAGACGCAGCTAAGAGGTGACTGGATTTCTTTTACCCAGTGTGCCTACACGCGATTCGTAATTTGAGCGACGGTAATCGTCGTGTAGTTTTCAGAGACGACGGCATGATGGAGGAGCCTTTTCTGACGTACAAGCGCTGGCGATTGTCGTCTTCCCATCGTGGTTTCCACGGAAACGACAAAGCTCGCAGAATTCCTCGCGCCTGCAGCCGTTATCCAGCTGCACCACCACGGCGGACAGCTACGCGGAGTGAGTACTTCAGAACGTTCATTCTCTGCTAAGTAGAGCTGACACTGGGTAATTTCCAAGAATGACTGCCTATCGAAGTCGCGGGCTCCAAACGATACATATCGAACGCGCGAACGTAAATCGATCATGAGACTCCGGTGGCGGGCGTTGTGATCAATTATTTGTGATCATCATTTTTATCTGTTTCCCGTTCTTCCCGTAGTCGCTTTAAATTACACACCTCCGCGAATTATTTGTGAGTTGGTAGGGAAACTCAGACGATTTATGTCGTTAGTGGGTGGGATGTCTGGTGTTCTTGATGCTTCTTCGTCGGATTCTCTCACATGGAAAAGTCTATTTCCATGTTTATCTAGCGTAGAAAATTGTTTGACTTTTTGTCGCAAATATGGGATATACCAGACAAGGGAAGAAGGGACTGTGTAGACTGTGGTGGTGCGAAGTGGGTAAAACTTCGTAATAACAGTTTCGATGCTGAAATACCGTTACAATTTCATTGCGGACAGTGCGGAAAACGAACGAGTACCAGGAAGAATACATGGTTCGACTCTTCCAAATTATCCATCCAGACCACCGTAATCGACTGTAACATGACGACAAGACCGACGCTACGGTCGCAGGTTAGAATCCTGCCTCGGGCATGGGTGTGTGTGCTGCCCTTAGGTTAGTTAGGTTTAAGTAGTTCTAAGTTCTAGGGGACTGATGACCTCAGATCCATTCGAATCATTTTGTTTTTGACAACACCGACGACAAATAAGGTAAGGCGTTTCCTTTGCAATTGCAACTACTTTTGTAACGCTCTTCTTTTGTCATTGCTGCAGTGACCACCGTAAACATACTCATAACGCCCGCCACCATAGTTGCATGACTGATTTACGATCGCACGTTCGATATGTATCGTTTGGACCCTGCCGCGCATTTAGAGGCGCCATGTTACTGACTGCGCCGCCCCTCACGGCGGAGGTTCGAGTCCTTCCGAGGTGTGTGTGTTGTTCTTAGCATAGGTTAGTTTAAGTGTTTAAGTGTAGGGACCGATGATCTCTGCAGTTTGGTCCCTGAAGAACTCACACACATTTGAACATTTTTTTTTTGTTTGGACCCCGCGACTTCGATAGACAATCATTCTTGGAAATTACCTGACACTGAGTGGTGACGCTGGTTTCAGAATGTTGCTTTGGACTCGCCAGTGCCGTAGTAATGCCAATTATGATTAACAGTCTTACACGGAGAAACTTTTTTTCTCTTTTTCCATACAAGACTGTTAATCATAGTTTGCAATGATAACAGCCGCTGAGAACTGCAGAGTGTACTATATAGTGCAGATAATACGTGTTTTTATTAACATTTTGGGTCTCGTGATGCAGGGGATACAACCCGTCGGCTTTGACCAATGGCGTCATACATTACTCATAGATAATAATGTCTCCACGTTCAGCCATAGATAATAAAACAGTTCTGTTTTCCGGATAAGCGCTATCATTGTACATTAAAATAATTGAATGTGATTTGAAAAGAGATCGCTACATATTGCTTAAAATATTC
Organism: Schistocerca serialis cubense; assembly: GCF_023864345.2. Classification (NCBI taxonomy): domain Eukaryota; kingdom Metazoa; phylum Arthropoda; class Insecta; order Orthoptera; family Acrididae; genus Schistocerca; species Schistocerca serialis. Next base: position 345,680,484 of record NC_064646.1, read on the forward strand.
TTCGTATGCATTTATTTAAATAATTGGTTGTTGGCAATTCGTTCGGTACTTAATTTCATTCTTAGTGATATTGGGGTAATTTGGACTATCAGTTTCTTATTTTAGAACAACTTTTAGTATCTAATTTTCGTTTGTAGGTATGGATTTATCTGTTCCGATGAACCCGGATGATTTGAGAGAGGCTATGGGCGTAGACATGTTGGCCACGATTTGTTTTTTACAAATGTGTGGTCTCGTTGCCGAGTATGTTCGATGTCGTGTGTGCGGCGAACATATGCGCCTCACAACTGTATCTCGTCGCCGTACTCACGACTTATTCGTATGGCGCTGCAGCAAAGATCGGTTGTGGTGGCCCATTAGACGAGGGAAGTGGTTCGAAAATCTAAGCTCGCCTTGAGAGACATTATGAAAATCACGTACTGTTGGTGTTTGAGATATCCTGTGTGGCTGTGTGTCCATGAATGTCGTGTGAGTAAGCGTACAGTTTTCGATTGGTACTCTTTTTGTAGGGAAGTTTGTGGGGAGTACATGAAATATAGGGGGCCGTTGTGGGGCCGGGTGTTATGATCGAAATTGACGAGTCGCATTTTGGCAAAAGGAAGTACAACAGGGGGGAACCTCCGGTGGGATTATGGGTTTGCGGGGCTGTAGTTTCAGGTCAAGAGCGTGACGATGTAGTGTTTAAAGTAGTACCCACTCGAAGGAAGGAAGTTTTGGTCAACTTAATTGGAGATCACGTTGCAGAGGGTTCCATTGTAATTTCGGATGATTTTTCTTCATATAGGGATTTAGGGGAAAGGGGTTATCAGTATCTCGTAATTAATCACAATATTGAGTTCAGATCATTATCCACAGGGGTTTGCACAAACAGCATAGAGGGTTATTGGTCAGCTGTGAAATCTATTGTAGGGAAGGGGAAACGCCGGATTTCCGCACTTCAAAGTCACTTGGATGAATATTCATGGAGGCGTAGTAAACCCAAAACATATTACCCATTTAAATGTTTTGTTAAACATGTTGGGTAAGTGTACCGACCGAAATATGTTAGCTAATTTCACATTAGGATGGTGGGTGGGGGTGAATGTGTGTGTCTGTCCGCGTATGTGTGTCTATGTGTGTGTGTGTGTGTGTGTGTGTGTGTGTGTGTGTTTTCGTAATGTTTTGTTTGTTGTGTATGTGAGTATGTGATTTTTGTTGATATCTTTCTAGGCGAGCTTCGGTTCTTTTAGGCGAGCTTCGGTTTTTTAAGAAGTTCCCGTGTGGTAAGTTCAATTTACCATTTTTTTCTTTTTCTGCATTTGACTGTTTTGACGTATTTCATTCTTGTATTACACCATTACGTATGTTTTCGTGTACTCCAGTACGTAATAGTTATTTAGGAGCTGTCGTTCTTCTTTCGTTTCCCAGCACTAGTATCAGTACGATTTTCTCGGATCTGTACTAGCAACATTAAAGGCGAAACGCCCGACACAACTAAAATTTGTATCCCGTCCTTCAGTTGACCTTTACACTGACACTACCTATTCGAAAAGAACGACATGTAACATTGATGAGATTTACCTATTTATGTCAACTCGAGAGCAGGATACTAATGTTGTGTATAGCTATATAGCTGAACTAAAGAATGGGATACTGTTGTCACTGCTGTGATCAAAACTTTCAGTCGATACTGTTAGCATCGAAGGCGAAAAAAAACAAAAAAACTGTACCCCATAGTGAAGTACGGGATACAAATTGTATATGTGTCGTCTTATTGCCTCTTCGCGTTGTTCAACTGAGGTACAGGTTGCAAATGTAACGTCCGTCCATTTCCACGTTTTCGTTAGCAGTATGCATGTATATAGGTCAACGGAAATATTGGATACAAATATTATGTACGTAACTCCTTCTGGCATCGGTAGTACTACTATCTACGTAAGAACAGACTATTAGTGGTAGCGGAGGCGAAAGAAACAACACATGTAAATTTTCATCCCGTGATTCAGTTGACCTATATACTTCCACTGAACAACAGGATATTAATGCTAACGAAGAAATCGACGTACGCTACATTTGCATCCCGTACTTCAGTTAAGCAATACAGTTCGAATGAGGTTCGAGATACAACTCATATGTATGTGACTTGAGGAATTCTACGCTACCAATATTTCCATCCATTTTCCCCCTTCATTTTACACAGAAATAATAAGATACAAACACGCGATATCCTTAACGTGAAAATGCTATTTGCTTTGATATATGTCAACTATATTTTTCGTCTCTCGTATTCCTTTGTTTCTGAACAGTCTTGCCAGTTCTTTCATCTGTGTAATAAATGCTCTCTGGCCAATTCTGACGTCATTGGTCAAAGCCGACAGGTTGTATCCCCTGCTTCACTAGCGGGAATGTTTCTCAAAACCCGGTCCTCAGTCACTATCGAATTTTATCAGTCTTGGCTTGCTTATCCTTTTTCTTGCTTCTAGATTTGTGGCAATGTCAGTGTTCAATTTTTCGACAGGTTGGTTTATAAACGCATCTTCGTTTTTGTTTCACGAGCAAAACTGTCTACATCGCGTTTCTGTTTAAATGCAATGGTCGGTTTCACGAACATCATGACGTCGTCGTCTTTTTCTGTCCGGAGGTCTATTCAAGACTGAAAATCTCTGTCTGAGTAAGTGTACCAATTACTGCAAGCACACTCGCTGGCTTTTTATTGACTGTGTGTCTGGATTTACCACTTAAGTCGAGAGCACAAATCTTGTTACACTGTTATGAAAGTCTTTCCTATCTTCTAGTGTCGGGACCTTTGCAGATATTTAGGAGTATAAAGCCACATGAGAATGAGCGAGAAAATAAGCTTGTGCAAAACACAGAACAGACGGAAAAATAGACAGATGGAACATGTGCTAAGTCGTCTAGTTGTAACTTCCGTGTTGCAGAGGACGATGAAAATGTGTAGCAAATGTAGTCATGTTAGTTAGTAACACCCATTAGCAATGATGTAGCATGTAGCTGGCAGGTGTAAGTGAAGAACGTAGTATCGGGGACACAGGGGTGAGACTGGGAACAGCTCCAATTCCGTCACGCCATCGATTCAAACTAAAAACGCCGTGGACGCTGTTTGCGATGTTCCTCACAGCTCCGTACACATTTTACTGGAATGAATATTAGCTCACACTAATGGGGGTCCGCTGACCACGTGTAACAGCTGTAGCTGTGACTTCAGTAATATACACAACGTGTTTGTTTTAATCGAGGGAACTTAACTATCTCGGAAACGATCCACCGTACGCAAAAATTTTATAGGTGGTGATGTAATATTAATAAAGGGGATATCTGTCTGTCCTACAACTCGCCACCTCCTAATCACTCGTTCTGCGTGTTTTTAAGTGGGTAATTTTATTTTATTTTGTTTTATTTATTTATTATCTTTTTTTGCATATAGTCACCAACTGGTGACTTTTGCAAACGTCATGCATTTTTATACAATTTTTGTACAAAGGGTAGGAATTTGCAATTCACATGTACAAGAAGCCAATTACGGGTGATGCACATGGCTATATACGGTACAGTACTTCATACTGCAACATACAGTTGTTACATAGTATAGGTATTTGAATTTACAGCACGTTGTTACAAAAATAATATATATTACAATGACCTCAGGATAGTACATCGTATAGATAGAAGAGTTAGGCCTACAGTTAAGAAGAGCTACATTTTAGTATCATTGTTCATTCAGTGAGTGCAAACATTTGAGAGTCAAGAATGATTTTAATTTCCTTTTGAATACTTTGTGGCTTCTTATAGCACTTGGCAGTTTGTTAAACTATATCAGGCCATTAATCCAAGGACTATGATCTCTTCTCTTTAGTTTAGTTCTGTTTCTCAAGAAGCAATTTTTTAATCTTGTGTTACGGGTATGCATATCAGAGCACTTAGTTTCATTATTTTTATGGTCCACAAAGAATGTTATTAATTTGTACAGATACAAGGAATGTAGTGTTAGATATTTATGTTGTTCAAAGGTTTCCCTACATGAATCTCTGTATCCTAGCCGATGAGTGTCCTGATTGCTCTTTTCTGCAGTGTTAGGATTCTGTTCATGTGTCTATCAGTAGCACATCCCTATACCTCTATTCCATAATTAATATATGCAAATATTGTCCCATAATAAGCAGTTTTTAATGTTTGTTCAGAGATTAATTTTGATAGTTTGCTAATTAAGTGCAGTGAACTGCTGATTTTATTGCACAAAAAATTGATGTGGTCTACCCATCTACCCATTTTATCGCTTATCCGAGTTGTACTCCAAAAATTTCGTACGATTTACTCAAACCATTGTTTCTAGTGCCTGCTAGATCGTGCTATAATCAACAAATATCGAATGTTTGTGTTTTTGCAACTAAGAAACGAAGCATTTGATTTTACATTTCATTTACGATGTAAATGTAAAACTTTGTGTTCTAACGGTTGAAACTGACGTTCAAACATTACATGAGTGTTGCGCATGTAATATTATAAGACAAGTAATATGCTAGACCTTCATATTTCAGACGTATAAGCTACTTGCGTGGTAAGGTAGTTTTCTATTCCCTACGTGCTTGATTGTGATGAATCCGCAGACCATCCAATGCTTGATTTCATTGTCAGCCCTCGAACCCAACCATCAGGAAGATTGATTTCGGTGTGTGTTTCCATCCAACCGTCCTAACTCTTCCGCTGATCTCTAAGCGGCTACCAGTGGAATACAAACGACAGCCATTGTAATAGGGTATAGTGTCCATAAAGTGATGGCGCCAGGAGCACTTGCCTTGGATACTCACCGAAATCGTGCACCTCAATGTTGAGAGGAAAAGGGGACTCACCGAAATGAAGCAACCCAATTGGGAGAGGCAAGGGGAATTGCCGATTTCAACCATCCCGATGGGAACAGAGTACGATTACATCCAAGTTGTTGTTACGGTATCATGCTAAACGTATTTTATATCCAGACTTTGAAACGGCAATCCGTATTTTACTGTAAAATCAAATTTGCAATGTTAAAGCAAATTTCGAACCTAAATACCAACCGTTAGAGCACAATGGTTTACATCGTAAATGAAATGTTCAATCAAACTCATGGACTATTAACCGCAAAAATAGGCATACTTGATATTTTTCGATTACAGTGCCAGCTACCACGAATGGAAAACAATATACCGTTCGTTTCTGGGGTCACTGACCGCATAAGCAGGATTTTAAAGAAAAATGGTATTCAGTCGTCTTTCTTTAGTCAAAACAAAATAAAAGATTTTTACAACGGAAAACGCATGCACCTGATTGCCTCCACAATGCAGACGTCTATAAAGTGACATGTGGCTGCGGCACATAGGTGAGACGGGTAGAACTGTTAAAGAACGCATTAAGGAACACGAACGGCACATGCGGTTAAAACAAAGTTCAAAATCGACAGTGCGGAACATCATGAGAACTGTGGCTGTGACATCGATTTTTATAACGTACGTGTACTGGCTAAGGAAACAAACATTTATAGAAGAAAGGTCTGAGAAGCGGTTGAAGTTTCTAAGAATCCATCTAATTTCAATAGAGAGGACGGCTATAGGCTTCCGGCATCGTGGCTCCCCGCCATCAAGGAAGAAAATACGCGGCCGCGGTTTGTGAGCGCTGCAAGTCACCTCGGCGGACAATAATATTTTGGGTAAACATTCCCCCTCTTTTGCTCTGTCCGTTTCGAATCCAGCCAATGATGACGACCAACCAGTAGCGGTAACAGGGATTTCAACCAGTAACCCTTCTCAGAGTAAGTGTGGAACAGTGCCTTTCTATCCAATGACGATGGGCCGCCAATGGTACCCACAGGAGATTAGCTAACAATGCCCCTTCTTCTGCATCAGAGAGGGAATATTAGCCTATGACTATGGCCCAATAATGGTAGCCATATGAATTTTAACCAATACTATCATTTCTCCTGCACGAACGCGTGAAACTCCTCCTTTATAAGAGGACGCGACACTCGTCTCTGACAGTGTTCTAGCAGTAGTGGACACCAGAAGATCCCGAGGAAGATCCCAGCAGAGGGGTCGAAACGTCGATCATTTTAGAAGAAACATGACGCGATCTAATAACCCAGAAGATTTTATCTTCAGTGACAGCGGCCACGAAAGCCTGCAGACTTACATAACAATATGAGTAGTTGGTACGTATTTTTGGCGTAGTAACCGAATATGCAATAAAAACTGGGGAAGGGGTCCCATTCGAAAAGACAACGTTGACACTGCCCACTCAGTGGCCAGTTAATTCTAGAATTCACATTACTGCTTTCGGCAATTTATTCCATGTTCTGATGTGACTAATCTTACAGCTTCAAATGCTCTAAGCACTATGGGACTTAACATCTTAGGTCATCAGTACCCTAGACTTAGAACTACTTAAACCTAACTAACCTAAGGACATCACACAGATCCATGCCCGAGGCAGGATTCGAACCTGCGACCGCAGCAGCGCGGTTCCGGATTGAAGCGCCTAGAATCGCTCGGCTAACAGCTTTATCATGCTGCATACATTCAAGATGTGCTCTCTGAACGTGGGACGTGGTGTAAAATATGTCATTTAGCTAAACATCAAGTCGTCACATACTAAAAGACAATCATCTATAATTCAGTCCTCCAGAATGCCAGGGCACTCTCTTGCTAATTGTACTATATGAGGCGTATGCACCGTTCCACCAAGTTGCCTAGTTTAGCTATGTTTTTCTCTCTTTCACAACATCAGCTTCATTCTGACTCTGAAGCTTCACTGGGTCTCTTATGCCTAGTCGCTTCTCGTACTTGGCACTTGGTCAACGGATTGTCGCACTCCATATGATGAAAGTTGCGTTACTGACACCAAGCTACAAGTTGATCCGTGGCTCGTCATTGGTACCTGAAAAGATACAGTAAATGTCAGATAACGATCAAAAGCCTCTAGGTAGTTAAAAATTGACTGTGAATTTAGGGTTATAATCATTATGAATTACAAAATTAATTTATTCCTTTGTGCATAAGAAACCAACACGTCTAATTTTTGTAATTTTAATTATAATGCAGTCACGTTTTCTGATTTTACGCACTACGTTATACTACAACATTTATATGCCATACGCCCATATATGTTATAGAAGTGGATATACGTAGGTATGGGTGCATGTATGTACGCATGTATGTGTGTTCAACATCATCTCTTAAACTACTGGACCGATTTCAACCGGACTCTGTACACATATCACCTGTTGTCCGTAAAGAATTGTTGTGGTTGTAAGATGCACCTATCTGTTGAATAGGTGGGGGTGAAAAAGAAGTGTAAAACACAATGCGCGATCACCCATACTTCATTCATCCGATACTTGAGAATGAGAGCACTTAGTAACTCGCAACAAACTTTACACATCATTTCAAACCTCTACGCAATTTTTTCTCACTCATAAACCACACACAATTACGAAACGAAGGAGTTTATCCTTACGACATTTTCTTTGTTCATCCAGTAAAGCTGACGCATCAGGCATAACATTTTAATTTATTACTTCTTATATATAATTCTAATTTTGCTTTATATATCCTCCAGCGCTAGTGCTCCACCTTCGACTGTGAGTTGTTATTGCACGCTGACGTCGAGCATAGGCGGTGGTCACATTAATGTAATTGGACCGTGTATTTGTTGACTTTTAGGAAAACACGCTCTCCGAACCTCAAAAATAAAACACAACATGATGCAGAATGCCTCTCTTGCAGCGTCTGCCATTGGAATTGGTTGTTCATCTGTGTGACGCTTTCATTCTTACTAAATGAACCCTTAACGAAACGCACCGCCCTTGTTTCGGTCTTTTCCAATTCCTCTATCATTCCTATCTTGTACGGATCCTATACTGACGACCAATATTAAATTAATGAACGAAGGAGTGTTTTGTAAGTTACTTGCTTTGTTGATGGACCCTTAACGAAACGCACCGCCCTTCTTTTGGTCTTTTCCAATTCCTCTATCATTCCTATCTTGTACGGATCCCATACTGGTGACCAATATTCGATTGCCTGCCGGAGTGGCCGAGCGGTTCTAGGCGCTACAGTCTGGAACCGTGCGACCGCTACGGTCGCAGGTTCGAATCCTGCCTCGGGCATGGATGTGTGTGATGTCCTTAGGTTAGTTAGGTTTAAGTAGTTCTAAGTTCTAGGGGACTGATGACCTCAGAAGTTAAGTCCCACAGTGCTCAGAGCCAATATTCAATTAATGAACGAAGGAGTGTTTTGTAAGCTACTTGCATTGTTGAAAGACTACATTTCCTGAGCATTCTTCCAATGAATCTCAGTTTTTCATCTACCTTACTCGCGATCCACTTTAAATCGCAATGTACTTGTACTGCTAGATATTTCGCGGTAGTAATAGCTTCCAGTGATGGTTCTGCATTTATGTAATCATACAGTAAAGGATCTCTCTGTCTATGCATTTACAATACGTTATGTTATGTATGATGAGGATTAATTGGTACTCCCCGCACCAAGCATGGATCTTCTGCAGATATTCCTGCATTTCGCTTCAGTTTTCCACCGTCGCGACTTCTCTGTGTACAACAGCATCATCCGCGGAAAGCCTCATGAACTTCCGACCTTGTGAAAAAAAATTGATCCAATAACATTCCCCTTGGGCATGCCCCAAATTACTTTTATATCTGAAGACTTCTCTCTGTTCAGAATGACATGCTATGTTCTAGTTGCTAGAAACTCTACAACCCATACACACAGTAGATGTGATATTCGGTAAACGTGTATTTTGTTCATCAGTCGACAGTGCGGAACTGTGTCGAATGCCTTCTGGAAGTCAAGGAGCGTGACATCTATCTAGACGCCTGCGTATGCCGATTTCTGAGTCTCGTGGGAGTACAGAGCAAGCTGGGTCACGTTTGTATCAAAGAACACGTAAAAGCAACCATTACGCTTGAACATTGTGGTTGTGTTTTCTGTCTGACAGCATCAAATGCGTTAGTTAAAACTGGGCAGGCGTATGGGAACTCGCAGATATGGTCTTCCATCCGATAGGTTTCAGGAGGGCCACATGTCTTCGGAGGTTCTGGTAACTACGGCCAAACTCAACCGAATATTGCACGAAACGGTCGTCAGATACGATTTCATCTATGTTAGAGAATTAAATTTGCAACTGAAGTGTTTATGCTTTAGAGACGTGTCAGGTTTTGCTTTGCCGGTCCTTCTGTTAGCGAGAGGCCACTGGTCAAAATGAAGGATTGCACGACGTCACTAACAGCTCTGCAAATAAAGTAATTAAGCCACTTCTCTGTGGAGCAATAGAAGAAAGGATCATGGAATGAGTCAGTGCACATTATGTTGCTGTAATATAGGCGTGTGTGATGTAGAAGAATCCTGTCAGAGTGGATTTAAACGTTAGAGAGCGTAGTTTTCTGCAGCGACATTGATGGATAGATTTTTCTCGATTGTTTTTCCACATCGTATTTGGTTGTATTCTAAAGCTTTCGACGATTTCCTCCGTACTGATTGCCATACTAAGAGACGGTGTGGTACCTTGGTATGTAGTTGACCAAATTATGTCACGGAGACATAACGAAGGAGGAGGAGGAGGAGGAGGAGGAGGAGGAGGAGGAGGAAGAAATTAGTGTTTAACGTCCCATCGACAACGAGGTCCTTAGAGAGGGAGCACAAGCTCTGATGAAGGAAGGAAGGAGAAGGAAAATATAAACTGAAAGACTTAACTGCTACTGCATTCTCAAGAAATTTTAAAAATACCAGGAACAGTGACTCGAATCTCATCTCTTACTGAAGTGTCTGTAATTTTCTTTGGTGGTCGGAAATGGATGAAGTATGGTGTCTGACCAGGACCCTGCTCATTTTATTGAACTTAACTTCGAAGAAAGGAAAGACTGCTGTAAGATAACCATCATGTGTTGACTGATTATCCCGGTGATTCTGTTTCTTAGAAAAATGTAATCCTGACGACGACCACAGAGGAAGTGGTCGAAGGTTGGAGAATCCGAACAAATAAGATGCAGCCAGAGAATAGAGAAATATTTACCGAAAAATGTCGCCGTGAAAAAAAATGCTGTCATGTTCAAATCCAGACCGTCGGCATTTCCCCTAGACACATACACCCATATTATAGCCACATAATGTACCGTCGTTTATCAATGAACAACCCTTTCTTCAGAATCTTAAGAGAAAAACGATCGAATCACTTATTCACATCGCTGTTAGCGACGTCGTGCACTCCTTCTTTTGATCAACAACCTTTGGGCAACAAGAGGGCCAAAAGGACGAGTCCTAGAGCCTCTTGAAGGCGTGATTACCTCAGCTGCAAATTTAATTCCCTTCCATAATTAAATACTTATCTCACCACTGTTTCGTGCAATGTGCTGCTGATTTCAGCAGCCGCTACTAGAACTTGTGAAGACGTGTAGGCCTTCGAGACTTAGCAGAGGAAGACGCCATCTATGAGTCACTACAGGACTGCCCAGTTTCAACTCACGCATTTGATGCAGTCCGACAGAAACACGCCCACACTGTTCAAACGTGCTACCTGCTCTCATGTATCCTTTGATGCACGACCTGACTTCTCTCAGAGATTTCATTGGTGCGTACGGAGACTTTAAGCCAGGAAGTGATTGCAATTCATGTTAACAATAACTCTGTTTAATTTCCAAGCAAGAAAAGAGAGATAAGGAAATACAAAAGGAATAGGAAACATAAAGTTCTCGGGCAGCCTGAAGGTGAAAAATTGGCACAAGTATCTCGGAAGTTATATCACAGACGATGATTGGGTACATGAATGTTAAAGCCAAAATGCTCCAAGCAAAATAATCACTTATCCGGAAAAGAACACTGCTGACGTCTAAAAGTGTGTCCTTAATTATAGGTAAAAACTATTTTTTTAAAATTATATACGGAGCATATAGTCCAGCAGTGAACAATGTAAAAATTAGTGACACCGTAACACTTGGTATAAAGTTTTGTTTTCTTTTCCGTATGATAGTTAGACATGAAAGAATTCTTTTTCTGGTCGGTGCCACTTTGGCACTGTTTGGCACAAATTTTTATGACGCCATATATTTGGTGTTATTACATACATAATATATAGCGTGTCCTGTTTTACTGACGATACTGAAATATATCATAAACTACTCATTGTATCAAAGAAAGTGAGTCACAGAATGTGTTGTACTGATTGTGGGAAAGAGAATGACGCGAAAACCGTTTGGTCCCCCTTCCTTCATTACGAGTGGAGTGGGGTGAACAACTTTAAAATTTTCAATTAGACGTTTCATTTTTTTTTTGGTGCGGATTCAGATTTCCCAGGAAAATTATACTGAAGTGGTCTGTAACTTTTTTAAAAAAGTGTGTTCCTTATATATATTGTCAGGCAAAGCACGGCGAAAAGCAGTTAGAGGTATACATAAAGTAGTAACAGCTCTCCTTCGTACTTTCCCCACCAATGATCTTTCTCATACGAAAGAATTTCAGAAAACGTCAGAGAAAATTAGAGATAATCCTACCGGTACATTATGGGTACATATGCTTATTTACCCCGTAACAGTCATCTATCTCTTCATAAGATTGCAAAGACAAGGAGACTGGTAGTTAGAAGTGCATTGCTTAAAACGCAAGCTTCCATGCTATTTTGATGCCGGCCACTGAAATTACGCAACGTGCATGACAATTTACGTACTAGAAATTAAAACTGCATTGCCATAAGATATGAAAATTCTTCTAAGAAAAGGCGCATGTATGTCGACACAAACGCGGATTTTGGAAATCTCTACCTCTCGACCAATTGGGTGAACAGACTTACATCAACTGTGGCTAAGCGAACGAGGGTCTTGTAGGGATGACGCTGTCTCCTGGTCAAATAACTGGATGGGTTCTTTCACATCACGTATGTAATGAAGTATCAATGTCAATGGACCTAATGTTTGAAACATAAAGAGGAACAGTAGCCACTTCTCACAAAGAGACGGGTAATCGTAGACAAATGTTAGTTGCCCGCGACAACAAGAAAATACAATTCGCTCTGTTCGCTCTCTCACAACATATACGTCATTTGTTAGTTGAGCTAGATGCTATAGTCAACACTGTCACTGGTCAGAAAGCTGAAAAAAGAGGAAATGTTCATGATGCTCTAGCTATTGGTGACAGAATGACCACTGCTTTCAAAAACACATTACTTACTGGCTTTCGCAACACAGTTCATAAAGAAGTAACAGCCGTGGCTATAATGAAAAAAAGCATTACAGTTGAAAGAAAATTATGCTCCAGGAAAGATAAATGCTCATAAGTTACTTCTCGACAAAGGAAGATGAATCTGCTAAACGTTCTGAAATATGAACTGCCTGCAGTTCCGTTGTCATTATTTGATGAATACAATACTATGGGAAAAGGAAACAAAGCAGTTCTGCTAAAAAACTTGCTGTCACCATATTTCAGTAACTAATTCGCCACATGCTCAGCCCATCGATGACAATGCTTCGATACGTCATATGAATGCCCAAATGGTTCTAATGTGTCCCACTTTCAGTGCATCAAGATAAATGCTGTGAAAGGAGATTATGAAAGGAGATTATGACACATTTTTTATAGTTATGAGACAACAATGAATGAGAAGGACGCCTATCTGCAGGTGCTGATAAACAATTACTCCTTACATTGACAACAGCGCTTCCTACCCGCAATATTGTTTTAAGCAGCATACAAGGTAAATAACAGCTTATTGGTTTGCTATGCTCCATCGAATATGGAGGTAATCAAGTACATTTCGTCAATAAGAAAAAGTCATTAGTCGCTCATGAGAAAGCTGACGTTACATTGCTTTTCTACGCTCTACACATGGTGTTCTAATGTGGTAAGAAGAACATCCAAATCGTTAGTGACGGTATAGGCATGTTTGTTATAATGCTGTACTTTTATTAGAAACGGACAATTCCTTTATTTTGTACTATGAAGAGATTTAAGAGATAGACAGTTGTCATTATAGCAAGTGCTAATAATCTGGGCGACAAGCGTAAGAATATACTTCAGTAAATGCTGTAACAGGATGTGATTCTATCTCTTACCCATTCCGGAAAGGCAAGGCTTCTGCATGCACCTTGTTGCAGGTACATGAAGATTTTGGCATGGGATTATTAAGTGAAATTTACAATCATCATAAATAATGAAAGCTATCAACTTTTTTTCACTTTGGTATAATGACAGAGCATGTGAATCAATGACTCAGCTATGACGCCAAGTGCTTACAATCAAAACAGAAACTTTCACCAACACATGAAGTCCTACAAAACGTGCTCACTTGCAAGTCATTTACTGGAAATCAGAAAGCAATTGTCGCCTCCTACATTATGTCTCGGTGTCGATGGTCTGAAAGTGGAAAATGACTCGTGTATACCCTTAACTGGGATTATTCTGTAGGGACTCGTGAATTGATGAAATTAGCAGCATGCAGATGTATGAGATGCGAGCGAAGTAACTGCAGTTTTAAATCTTATAATTTATGTTGTCCGAGATACTGTAAATGTCCAACATCAGAGACGTGTATGAATACTTTCACAGCCACCAGAAGCAGCGTGGACAGCATCAGCAGCGATTAAAATGATGTCGAAGGCAGTATCAACAATCTGTAGAGTCTGCAGCGTAATATAGGTCACAGTGTCACGTTTTAAATAATAATAATTTCCTGTTAGCCGCTAAAACTTTATTGTTCTTTTGCACTATAAGCTTATTTCGGCGTTTTTGGCATTTTATAGTGCAACGTTAAGTTGCTCATAACGTATGTACATACTGCATCAGTGTTGGTCGCTATTTTCTTGCTGTCATATCATGAACAAGTCTGTACTTTCCTTAAGGTTTTATAGTTGGTTCTATTTTGACAACTAATTAACTTCGTCCTAGTTTACTTGCGTTAATTTTTTATAATGTATTTACGTACTGGATTTGTATATGGTCGTAATTCTCTTGCTGTCTTATATTGTGAACAATTACGTATTTATATAAAATAAGATATAAACCTAAAAATATGTAATTATTCACAATATAAGAGAGCAAATACTTACGATAATATACAAATCCAGTATATAAATACGTTATAAAAACTTAACGCAAGTAAATCAGGATCAAGTTAATAAGTTGTCAAAACAGAACGAACTATAAAATCTGATGAAAAATAGAAACTTTTTCACGATAAGACAGCAAGAAAATAGCCCCCAGATACAGATGCGGTATGTACGTATGTTATGAATAGCTAAAAATTTGTGCTAGAAAATGGTAATAACGCCGAAATAAGCTTATAGTACGAAAGAACAATAAAGTTCAAATAGTTACCATGAAATAACTATTCATTAACACCTAACATGTGACACACTTGAGGAAAATTTTTACTGATACCATAACGAGCAAAAAATGTAACGTTGAACGTAGCGCATTGAAGTCAGTATTTTTTAACATATTATTTTATCTTTGTCGACTAAGTTTCTCATGTCAAAAATATAATATTAATCTTCTGGTGTACAAAAATGGAATGTAGTCGTAAATGTAAAACTGTAAACATACAAAATCATCAAAGGTTATTTTATTTGAAAACGATTAATTATTTTTTTTTGTATTCTTTGGAACATTTCAAAACCATGAATAAAATTACATTATGAAGGAGTTGTTGAAGGATGCCGAAGTGGTATCCATCAAAATTAGCAGCTCTGAGTATCCCTTTATCATGAAAAAAAGAGAAAAAACCGAAATGTTATGGTTCGGGTCTGAAACTGCGCGAGTAATATGCTTGTATGGGGCAATAACTTGAATGTTGATAAAAGCGGCAAAGAAAGTACGTCAAGTTTTCGAACTGGGGTGTTGAAGAGGAACGTTGAAGAAACCGTAAGGTGACAGTCACTAGGAAAAAAAAATGCTTAGAGGAGCAGGAGAGACAAGAAACCTACTCAGAATAGTCATTTCTAGGAAGAAAAACATGATTAACCATCTACTTCGTATGTTCGCTAATCTGATCGAAGGAATGACAGAGAGGAGAAGACAGACAGAATGAAAGAGACAAGATTAAATTGAATGTGGCAGAATATACGAGGGGATAATGAGGCGTAAATAGAAAAAAGGAGAAGGTATGAACGGGCTCACTATCTCCTGAGTTGAGCAAAAAAGGAGCTGCAAAGCTGTTTATGTCTAAATTTATCATAGGCAAATTGCGTCAGATACGACCGAGCAACAGCATCCACCTATTTGAAACTAGGATTAGACGCATAATGTGAACCACCTCCATGTGCGTATTTGACATTTAGCTTGTGTGAAGTAAGGTGAGGCACCGAGAATCTCCGAATAACAAATGACCAGACACGAGGGTTGGACAACCAATGACGCACGCTTGAACGTAAATGCAGATGCTACCCATGCCTGCAGACTGCGCTGTTGTATTTGACCTTGAACGGCACCTGCGCAGTGTCCACAATACGTTGCAAGTGGCAACAGTGTTATGTGCAGCTGTGAGTGCATTATGCGGAGCCAAGTGACTTTGAACGTGGGCAAATTGTTGGTGCTCATATGGTGGATGCTTCCGTTGACAAGGTAGCCGTAGTGATTGGTGTTTCAAGAGCCACCGTATCGAAAGTTTATGTCGCACAGAGAGTAAACGAAAGAACGTCTTTTTCTAAATGAAGCGGGGACGAAAGTGTGTGTTATATGATCGTGACAGACGGCCTCTGAAGAACACTGAGCAGACGGCTGCAAAAGTCACTGCAGAACTGGATGTCGCACTCGCGAGTCTTGTCACCAACAAAACAATACGAAGGAAGCTCCACAAGCTGGGAATTGCAGAGCGAGCTCGGCTCTCCAAACCACTTATCACTGATACAAACGTCTGTAAAGGGAAAACATGCTGCCGAAGCCATGAAAGCTGGACTGTGGAACAATAAACAAAGTCATTTGGTCAGATGAGTCTTGTTCCTCACAGTTTCCAACTTGCGACCCAGTTTCCGCGCCCAGAGGAAACATGGTGGAGGTTCGGTGATGATTTGGGGAGCCATATTATGGTATTTTACGGGCCCCATTGGTACTCTGCAAGGTCGTGTTATTACCAAGGACTACCTTACCTGATGAGATCCATCCTATGGCACAATGTTTGTTCGCAACGGAGGTACTGTGTTCCAAAACGACAAGAAATCTTTTCAGCTGTCATTGTCCAGGATTGCTTTTCTGAGGAAGAGGATGAATTTTCGTATCTCCCCTGACCACCGCTGTCGCCAGATCTCAATATTATTGAGCCTTTGTGGTCTACTTTGAAGAGAAGGGTGCGTGATCATTACTCGCCTGCATCATAGTTGCCTGAACTTGTCCCTGTTTTGAAGGAGGAATGGTGTAAGGATCCACTGGAAACCATACAGGACCTGTATTTATCCACTTCGTGCCGACTGGAAGTGTTCTGTATGTCAACGGTTTTCCATCGCCGTATTTAAGCATGGTAATCTGTTTTCATATTTTTGTCCTCCCATCTATTACCTGGATGCGGATAGTCTTGTTGTGTGTGAATTCCTGAGGGACCAAACTGGTTAGGTCATCGGTCCGTAGACTTACACACTACTTAACTTATGCTAAGAACATCACACAGACCCTTGCCCGAGGGAGGACTCGAACCTCCGGTGGGAGGGACCGCAGAGTCCGTGACATGCCACCTCAAACCGCACGGCCACTCCGCGCGGCGGATTGTCTTGTTAGAGAGATTGCAGTGAGCTCATTATGCACAGTTGTTCTCAAATGTACAAGAAAGCAATGCCATAAGGCTTTGCACCGGAGAAGAAATTGCAAACAGAAAATACTGTGGTAGAAAATATCCATTTTCTAAACACAATTGCTGTCGCAGCGTGAGTTCAAGACAATTGAATTGAACAACCCCAATGTAGTCAACACTGCTGGCAGATACACGAGTTAGTCACACTAGCACGTTGGCTACATGTCGGCGCTTATACAGCGTGGTTAGAAACATTTCGAAAAACTTATAAGAGTATTGCTGGACAGGTTGTGCTGAGAAATAATGGTCAAGAAAAAATTCGATACGTTGCGCCGTTCCTGCGTTAATTACACTGAAGTTAGCCAATCAGGTCGTTCCCTGTGCAAATTCAAGCGATCCGCCAGATACATTTAGTATGAGATGTTGTCATAGCTCAAACGATCGCGCGAGGCTTCTCAGGCTTTGGCTCTTGTTCGAACCTTACTACCGCCCCATGCAGCTCTCTCTTTCAGCTTTAGGAAACCAAAACGAAGAATACGTTTGGCGGCACCGTCTCTGGCGCGTAGCTCGAATTTGCGCCCACGTCTGCCTAATTGGCTAACTTAAATGCTAATTAACTCGGAAACAGCTCAGTGTATCGAATTTTTTGCTTAACAATTATTTCTAAGTTCAACCTACCCTGTAACATCCCGACAAACTTTTGAGGCTGTTTCTGACCAGCCTGTACATCCGCAAGTGTCACGCTGGGTTGCAGATACGCTGTGGCAACGTCTTCAAACTCACGACTTCAAATGTTCAAATGTGTGTGAAATCTTATGGGACTTAACTGCTGAGGTCATCAGTCCGTAAGCTTGCACACTGCTTAACCAAAATTATCCTAAGGACAAACACACACACCCATGCCGGAGGGAAGACTCGAACCTCACGACTTCGTGATCGCCCCTTATACATTGACTGGTAACTGCCTGGATCAGCTTGTTCGACAACCTACATACGAAAGAAATAATTTAGACCTCCTAAGTTACAAACATTACCGATCTATTTGGGGAAGTCACCAATGAGAGACGAATTAGGACTATGATGTTATTACAGCAATAATGGTCACGAATGGAAAAAAAGTTACCAAGAAAACTAGGGGAGTATTTTTGCTTGGTCTGTTATACTCTATCAACTTAATTAACGCACGAACTGAGAACATTTACTTTAGATGTGGAAAATGTTGAATAATTTTGGTGAACGCTCAAAGCTTTATAACCGAAAGTCCACATAAAGTGTGTTCCGAGAAAGGTAATAAAAGACGGCCTTGAATTAATGCTACCATTCGGAGAATATTGAAAATATAGAGATCACTACACTGTAGCTATAAAAGCGATTGTAGGTGTAATGATAGAGAAAACTTAATAGCAACTCCTTCAACCGTAACAAGAGCAATGTGTGATTCCAAGAACAACTTTCAGCCAGATCCTGGCGAAAGATCTATCAGGAAATACTATGAGCTTCTAAGCAATGAACGTGTCCAAACTGAGCCAATCCATAATAGATTGTCGCAAAGCTCGGGCCACGCTACCCTGCCGCCTCGCTAGGAGGCGAAATAGCCGCGCCTCTGCCAAATAAAGGAGCACGCAAAGCCCGGCCGTGTGCGCTCTAGGGCCCGTCTGTGTGACGCCGTACGAAGAGTGTCTGTACCACCGAGTCTGTTGTTGTTGTTGCTAGTTGAGGGAAGATCAGCTGGCAGATGATTGCGTGGTGCCGTTACTTGGCCGACGCAGTGTATCTTACAGTTCAAATGGCTCTAAGCACTATGGGACTTAACATCTCAAGTCATCAGTCCCCTGGAACCGTAGCGGTCGCGCGGTTCCAGACTGAAGCGCCTAGAACCGCTCGGCCACCAACGGCCGGTGGATCTTACAATGGAGTAACCATGGCAGCCATAGTGAATGGTTGCGGACACGGCCTCTTAATAAAGGTACTGCACTTCGACGATCAGAGTTGTCAGCCTCTCCTCATATTAGTGGCCTGCTGCGGATGATTGCCGAGATATGTTCGCTGATGGAGAAGACAGCAACACTTCAGCGCATAGTGAGCGTCACGTTTGTATGCAAATAGTTTTTCACTGGCATTCGGACAAGAGGATCATTTGAGCTTTGGAAGTTAAAAAAAATGGTTCAAATGGCTCTGAGCACTATGGGACTTAACTTCTAAGGTCATCAGTCCCCTAGAACTAAGAACTACTTAAACCTAAGGACATCACACACATCCATGCCCGAGGCAGGATTCGAACCTGCGACCGTAGCGGTCACGCGTTTCCAGACTGTAGCGCCTAGAACCGCACGGCCACCCTGGCTGGCTTTGGAAGTTCGGTTGTGTGTCCGAGTTCTTGAACTCTGACTGAGCCTAAGGCTTTGTTTGTTTAAGAATTTGTTGTTTTAAAAATAGGGGCTACATCTTGTGAAATTTATTATGTGTTTGTTGACACAATATTTTCAAGGCGTTTTTGTTGCGTTGGCCCACTTATTTTAGTGGTGTTAAACTCTCTGCAGCTCTTCTTGAATTTAAAAGGTTGTGATGCTTGAAGCAACTTATGAAACATGTTGTGGCTTTCTGTCACCTGATTGTAATGAGCCGAATTGGAGTTTACGCAATCTGCAAGCGTTAAAATTCCACCTTGAGATAAAGCGTACTTTATGTTAAAATTTCTGTTTAACAGTCCTAGGCATACCCCTTTTAGTGAATACTGAGTTTTACTACAGGTTCATAAGCTCACCTAATTTAATTTGATTTTTACCCCAAGACTGGTCAAGTAAGAGTCAAGCAGGTTTCCTTCGAATTATGTTGAATGGTTATTTGCCAGTGTACTTTTTGTAATATTTTACTATACGTGTGTTTTAGATTTTACCTCCTTTGTAAACTGTTCAGTTTGTTATTTATTGGTAGTTAATTTTGAATAAATGCATATAAAATATGTGTTTTTCTCTGGATTTGTGTTCACGGTCCTTCCACGACACCTCAAAAATCTTCAGTTCACTCGCGAATCCGAAATTTGTTGAAACTGACGGCTGGAAGAAAGCAAAAAATAGTAAATACCCCATCTGAAAAAGTATTCACGCAATAGGGTACTATTAGGACCAATTTTTGCCCCCGCACAAACTCACAAATGACCTATATAGATGATAGCACCTCCGGTGCGGAGAAACAGTTAAGACTATTCAAAACGAAAAAGGGGCAGGCTACGGCTGAATTCGAGTTATATTTTGCGTTGAATCCGCTATCCGCTATGGAAATATCCTCTGTCCTATTGTGAGTTCCTTGCGCAGCGCGGCAGCACAACCATACAACTCAGAGATTTACGAAAATTTAAAAGTAGTTAATAGGAAAACAGTACACATTACATGTCTTGCTCCCAACTCTGCCACACGTGAACATGGACACTGCCCCCACTCATTGTGCTGCCCAATAATTTGATGATTCTCACAGCCTCTCTTCAAGGTTCTGATGTATAATGGCGCCAAATTCCTGATTCCACTTCACTCAGAAACCGTAGGCAGAACTCGACATGCACAAGTCAACCTGGGCGTTTTAACTCATACATGACAGTAAATTTGTAAGGATTCAATTGCAAGTCCTTTTGGATAGTGTTTTGACACGAAGCTCACTTTATTCTCACTAGCACAGATAAACAGCGCTAAGAATTTGTCGGACTTTGTTCCAGGTTTTCCTTCACTCGAACAATGTTTTCTGGTGTTCCGTCACTTTTCGATCGTTACGGTTTTTATTCACTGCAGAGTCCTTTTCGCGCCGTTTTACCACTAAGTTTTGTATTGCAGATTTTGCTGGAGGTTTTGTCAAAACACTTGCAGTCTTTAACTCTTCCGCAAACTGCTGCGCACATGTATTCCGTAAACTGTGCTTCATAGATCATTCGACTATGAACACGTGGTATTTCACCGTGAGGACCATACTGCCTGGCATTCAGCTGCCCACTAAACATGTCTGCTCCTCTCCCTCACTCAGACGTAATGACACGGCGAAGTACTCGGGACAGGGCATGCGGAAGATGCGCATGCGCAGTCGTGTGACGGCAGGTGACTGATGCACCGCAATCACTGTTTCCATCATTCTCTGTGATGAGCGGTTCTCCTATTCATTAACGAGGGTCTTTTACACGTCAATATTACAAATATTCTCTGAGTTAGTTTCATTCTACCCACCTTGTTTATAAGGGTAGCAGAATATATACACATTGCACTAGTGATTTCTGTTCAAATGACTCATCCGACGTGGCCGCGGAGGTAACTCCAGTGTCTCACAGTTTTCGTGTGCCTAGATACACAGATCAAAAAAAGTTTTGCATCACTCCGGTTCCCAGAACTCCTGAAGATAGAAGACACAGTCCCTTTGGCTGTTCAGAGATGTCACTAAACCCGCCCAAAGATGTAAACAACCATGCATGAGCAGTGTGTTTTAGACGGAGGGGGTCCGACAGCCGATCAGTTCCAGTCATTCCACCAGGAAGGAGGTACACGGCTCGTGTTGTCTGTAGCTCAACCGTGCCTAGACGGTCAATACCGCGGTTAGATCGCGTCCGCATTGTTACTATGTGTCAGGAAGGGCTCTCAACAAGGGAAGTGTCCAGACGTCTCAGAGCGAACCAAAGCGATGTCGTTCGGACATGCAGGAGATAAAGAGAGACAGTAACTGTCGATAACATGCCTCGCTCAGGCCGCCCAAGGGCTACTACTGCATTGGGTGACCGCTACCTACGGATTATGGTTCGGAGGAACCCTGACAGCAACGCCACCATGTTGAGGGCTTTTCGTGCAACCACAGGACGTCGTGTTACGACTCAAACTGTGCGCAATAGGGTGCATGATGCACAACTTCAGTCCCGACGTCCATGGCGAGGTCCATCTTTGCAACCGCGACACCATACAGCGCGGTACAGATGGGCCCAACAACATGCCGAATGCGCCGCTCAGGCTTGGCATCACGATCTCTTCACCGATGAGTGTCGCATTTGCCTTCAACCAGACAATCGCCGGAGACGTGTTTGGAGGCAAGCCGGTCAGACTGAACGCCTTAGACACACTATGCAGCGAGTGCAGCAAGGTGGAGGTTCCCTGATGCTCTGGGGTGGCGTTATGTGGGGCCGACGTACGCCGCTGGTGGTCATGGAAGGCGCTGCAACCGCCGTACGATACATGAATGCCATCCTCCGACCGATAGTGCAACCATTTCGATAGCATATTGGCTAGTCAGTCTTCATGGACGACATTCGCACCCCAGTCGTGCACATCTTGTGAATGACTTCCTTCAGGATAACAACATCTCTCGACTAGAGTGTCCAGCATGTTTTCCAAAAAATAGTTTAAATGGCTCTGAGCACTATGAGACTTAACTTCTAAGGTCATCAGTCCCCTAGAACTTAGCACTACTTAAACCTAACTAACCTAAGAACATCACACATATCCATGCCCGCGGCAGGATTCGAACCTGCGACCGTAGCGGTCGCGCGGTTCCAGACAGTATGTTATGCAGACGTGAACCCTATCGGACATGACTGGGATAGATTGAAAAGGGCAGTTCATGGACGACGTGACCCACCATCCACTCTGAGGGATTTACGCCGAATCGCCGTTGAGGAGTGGGACAATCTGGACCAGCAGTGCCTTGATGAACTTGTGGATAGTATGCCACGACGAATACAGGCCAGCATCAATTCAAGAGGACGTGCTACTGGGTATTAGAGGTATTGGTGTGTACAGCAATCTAGATCACGACCCCTGAAGTTCTCGCTGTATGATAGTATAACATGCAATACGTGGTTCTCATGAGCAATAACAAGTGCAGAAATGATGTTTATGTTGATCTCTATTCCAGTTTTCTGTACAGGTTCCGGAACTCTCGTAATCGAGGTGACGCGAAACTTTTTTTGGTGTGTGTATTTTTAATGTTATTTTGCGCTGAAAGGCCAGGAAACTGATAACCCCATTCATCACTCTGCTACACATAGGAAACTGAAGAATAGGGATTCTGAAATTGTAGACTGTTTTGTATGAGCCAATATGAAACATAAAATATTCCAGAGGTTTGTTGTTGCATTTCATATGTATTGACACGACTCTATTTTAATCGTCACACTGCCTCCAAGAAGTAACATAACTGGAAGAGATCATGTGTGTTTGATTGACAGGCCACCTGAAAGCTTCGAACTGTACCCATATTCAGGATGAATCGAAGTGTTCTTCATTCGTCAGAGAGAGTGGTAAAATTACTTCAAATTCGAGATTTTGATGTAAAGTCTTTCCTGGAGATTATGTGATCAGAGCAGAAGTTGTAACAGTATGGTAATGTCTCGCGTGGTGTTAAGAGTTTCGTGGCTGATTTCTTTGGGACTAAGAGGCACAAATGTCTGGAGATTTGTGAAGCAGTGCAGCTCATGGGCAGCTGACGATACACCGCTACAAAACTTTCTTTTTCTTGTTGGATTTTTCCTCCTTCTATCATTATTCTGCGAAATTCCACACCTATACTAGACGATATACTGTTTATTTGTGTGTGTGTGTGTGTGTGTGTGTGTGTGTGTGTGTGTGAGAGAGAGAGAGAGAGAGAGAGAGAGAGAGAGAGAGAGACAGAGGAAGAGAGAGTGAGAGAGAGAGAGAGAGATAGTTGGTGGTGGTTCCACATGTTTTCTAAGTACTCCAATAGCTAAACGTCTGTATTTACACGTATTTTAGTCGCTTTGTATACTTTCCATCATCTTGTTTCTAAATCCACAGGAAATCTTGGGAACGTATCCGATATTTTCTCAGAGTTTTTGAGTAACTAAAAAAAGGGTGTTGTACACTTCTTTTTCTCATTGTTTTGAAATGTCTAAACCTAATTCATATCATTGCTCCAATAGTCTATATGGCGTGTATCATCCAAGCACAGTTATCAACAGGGTCAATAAAATTATAGTAATTTCGTACCAAGCTGCCAAACACATTACTTGCTTACTTTTTATATTGTGAATGTACCGTGACTAAACTATTTGATACTCGCTAATCGAAGTCAATTGCTTCATGTTTCTTATGCAAGTTTATTATGTACTCCATTTTCAAGGACTACATTCAGGTCTTTAAGGCCCATTTGTTGGAATTTTATTCTTTTTTGGAGCCGTTATATGTTTGTAGTCCGTATCACTGAAAGTCCTCCGCATTTGTTCTTTCACGTCTTAGGCTAGGCGCGCACAGGAGATTTTCCGTCGCATTAGTTTGTCTCAAGAATGAAACACGGCGGCAGGAATACGAGCGCGCTCTCCTGTGATCAAACAGTAGCGGCGATTTAAAACACGCAACCTGCTCTGCTTTATGTGCGACGCGATAGTCGCAGGTGTTGAATGGATCACACGCACTGGCAAGAAACCCGCGCGCCCTAGCGATCTCGCAATGTGTCTGCATACAAATACGGTCTATGCGCCAGCAGAGTGTCCGATAACGAGAGTTGAGCTACAGAAGACATTGCAAGTTGTGTTGTCCACTCAGAAAGACCAATTGCAGAAGTAGAAATGAGCACAGCTCTCTACGATTGGGAGTCAAAAGAATACAGTGATCGCATTTTGAAAGAGAATCTGTGGGGTGAAGAGCGCTAAAGCGTCATTTGGAACTGGACTGAATTGTCTGGACCAGAAAAGAATAACAAAAGTATTTCAAAGTTCACTAATTATACTCATTCATATAGACAATCTCATTACCACAATTTATAATTTGTCATATTGCCAAGGCGGGGAGCTACAAAGTAATTTGCAAAATAATTCCTAATCTGCGTACCACACTTATCAGTTAATTTCTACAGGTTCACAGCGTTGCAGAAGACATTCGTATGACTCGTCCTCGATTCGTACACCGTCATTTCTTCTTACGAAATTGTGTAGAATACAACACGCTTTTATGATTATGTCTGAAAAGCGACATCCACATCGATAGGTCGATGAAACATTCTCCATTTGTTAGCCAAAATCCCGAAAGCACATTCCACCATTATATGAGAACGACAAAGTCTATAGTATAAAACATGCTGTTTCATTGTCAGGCTCCTCTTGGAATAAGGCCGCAGAATATATCTACATAGTGCAGATGCTTCATCTTCTACAAAATTAAAAGGATGAAGTTCTCCTTCTTCGTCGTGCAGTAATTCTTGAGGATTTGGAAAGTTTAGCTGATTAGCTTTTAGTTTTAGTTAGAAATTGTTGTAATAACAAAACTCGGAACCACGGTTACAAGGTTTCTTCAGTCTTACACTCTTTCCGTCCACAGCACCAATGCAATTTGGAAAGTTAGTTCTGTCTTAAAACTCTCATTCTTCTGCCATATGAAGAGGCTGTAGACATTTCCACAACTGTTCGCATGTATTCCACACACGTTTTCTGATTGTAGTGACTCCTAGCAGATTTTCCTAGTGCAATGAGCGAAAGCTATTTCTTGTTGCAAGATATATGGAAAAAATAATATTTAAAAACAGCATTAATATTTAATCTTAGCAGTATTCGGCTACAAACTTACAATAAAATGTACACAGTGTTAATTTCATTCATGAGAGGTAAAGAAGTTCAAAGGAAGTGGAAGAATCAGAGGGACTGTTTCGCGAGAGAACTGGCGTCACAGAAAAAGTCTCTGTCTGGCGAGGCTGCAAGAAAACGGAGAGAGTGTCTGTACTTCGATGCAATATTATTTCTGTTCACTTAAATGGAAGACAGACTGACCAGCAGCAACATCGAAATTCTGCCAGCTACAAAGGAAACAAAGATGGATGTTCGACACCCAGGTTTTCTTTTCGAAACAATAACAACAATAACGATGCAGCACAGGACACAAAAATAAGACATCCTACTGAAAGAGAAGCAAAGAAGGTTACTTAATACGAGAAATTTCTCTTAAATATATTAAAAGAGAAAAAAAACGAAGAAATTAACGAGTACAAAAACTTTAATTTCATGCTTCTGCCCACGATGACGAAGTTAAACTAAGAACAAAAACATTACGCTAAAGTGGAAATATTGAACGTGATGAGAAATGCCAGATATTGTCAGCATGCATCAATTTTTCCACAGCATCGGAACATGCGCCATACCAACACCACTCAGGCAACTTATTCGCCAGATACTTCGTTCGTTCAGTCGTACTCGTCAAATATACTAAATGAAGTGGACCCTCAAAAAACTGTGTTCCTGTGACCCTCTACTGACAACCGCAACTCAGAAACTTCTATGCGCAACTTGGTTTTGCACTTTCCCCAGGAAACAAGTTCGCCAGTTTCGACTTGTAGTAGTGATTTTCTTTAGGTATCTGATCAGTAATGTAAAAGTAATCAGTAGTGTGAAGAGGCAATAAAAAGTGTTGAATGAAATGATGTGTGCCCACTTCAAGCCCAATGATAATCGCTCCTCAGGTGGTACAGACTTCCTCCATGTCGTGTCTTGTTTTGTTATTTTCGGTGCTATTGCCTGAAGCAGTACGTCATAACTACTCTTACCCGTTCGATAGTATTGAAGAAATTTATTTGGATGATTTTGTAACTCTTCGTGTAATTTGTGAGCAAGATGTATGAGACAGGCGAAATACCCTCAGACTTCAAGAAGAATATAATAATTCAAATCCCAAAGAATGCAGGTGTTAACAGATGTGAAAATTACCGACCCATCAGTTTAATAAGTCACAGCTGCAAAATACTGACACGAATTCTTTACAGACGAATGGAAAAACTGGTCGAAGCCGACTTCGGGGAAGATCAGTTTGGATTCCGTAGAAATGTTGGAACACGACTTATCTTAGAAGATAGATTAACGAAAGGCAAACCTACGTTCCTAGCATTTGTAGACATAGAGAAAGCTTTTGACAATGTTGACTGGAATACTTTCTTTCAAATTCTGAAGGTGGCAGGGGTAAAAAACAGGGAGCGAAAGGCTATTTACAATTTGTACATAAACCATATGGCAGTCAGAAGAGTCGAGGGGCATGAAAGGGAAGC
This sequence comes from Schistocerca serialis cubense, assembly GCF_023864345.2. NCBI lineage: Eukaryota > Metazoa > Arthropoda > Insecta > Orthoptera > Acrididae > Schistocerca > Schistocerca serialis. The sequence continues at coordinate 345,707,238 of NC_064646.1, forward strand.
AGTGGTTGGGAAGAGAGTGAGACAGGGTTGTAGCCCATCCACGATTTTATTCAATCTGTATATTGAGCAAGCAGTAAAGGAAACAAAAGAAAAATTCGGTGTAGGAATTAGATACATCGAGAAGAAATAAAAACTTTGAGGTTCGCCGATGACATTGTAATTCTGTCAGCGATAGCAAAGGACCTGGAAGAGCAGTTGAACGGAATGGACAGTGTTTTGAAAGGAGGATATAAGATGAACATCAACAAAAGCAAAACGAAGATAATGGAATGTAGTTGAATTAAATCGGGTGGTGCTGAGGGAATTAGATTAGAAAATGGGACTTTTGCTATTTGGGGAGCAAAGTAACTGATAATGGTCGAAGTAGAGAGGATATAAAATGTAGACTGGCAATGGCAAGGAAAGCGTTTCTGAAGAAGAGAAATTTTCTAACATCCAGTACAGATTTAGGTGTCAGGAAGTCGTTTCTGAAAGTATTTGTATGGAGCGTAGCCATATATGGAAGTGAAAAGTGGACGATAAATAGTTTAGACAAGAAGAGAATAGAAGCTTTTGAAATGTGGTGCTACAGAAGAATACTGAAGATTAGATGGGTAGATAACATAAGTAATGAGGAGATACAGAATAGAATTGGGGAGAAGAGAAATTTGTGGCACAACTTGGCTAGAAGGAGGGATCAGATGGTAGGACATATTCTGAGGCATCAAGGGATCACCAATTTAATATTGGAGGGCAGCGTGGAGGGTAAAAATCATAGAGGGAGACCAAGAGATGAATACACTAAGCAGATTCAGAAGGATGTAGGCTGCAGTAGGTACTGGGAGATGAAGAAGCTAGCATAGGATAGAGTAGCATGGAGAGCCGCATCAAACCAGTCTCAGGACTGAAGACCATAAAACACACACATGTAATTTGTAAAAGTGGCCTTTCACTGTTCTTTGACTTACAGCTGGATGCATCCAGTAACGATATTTGCACTGTTTTCTCGCTCTTCTTCGTAGCAAAAGCGCCACAAACGACTGTTTCCATGAAATCCATGGCGACACTGAGAGTACTGTACTTGCGATTTTCCTTTCGCTGTTGTTGCACCATAATGTACTCATGCTTCCCCGCAGACAGAAAAATCGCCTGGGCGCGCCTAGCTGTAGCGGTCATTGTATGAAATGTCGCATACGTGAAGTATTAGTGCTATGTGGAGCATTTCCCCTAGTGAAGGCGGCAGTTCCTCGGTTACCGAATGGCCGAAGCAAAATAGAAACAGATTGTACGCAGGTGCGGTTAAATATTGCAATACAGCCCTGGAGCAGACAGCTGAAACTGCAAAAAGGGCTGAATGTGAAATACATAAACATACAGGGTGGTAGGAAATTCCCGTTACAGACTCCTAAGACTTGTAGAGGGGAGTGAGTAAATCGTATTTTGAATAGGAACCCATGTCCGGAAACGTCATCCAACGAGACTACAGAGCCTCAAAGTTATAGGCTCGGGCGTCTGTAAATGTACGTATACACGGGGTGAGTCCGTGATGATGATACAGACTTTCTAGGATGATGGAGAACGATAAATGTATTAATTTGAAGTAAGTATACCTGTACCGGAAACGAACGAGTCGAAAGTGATAAGCGAAAACCGTTCTGATACCTCTGACAGTTGAATACATGTACCGGGTCTTGTGTTGCGAAGAGTGTAGGTCTGGTAACTTTCAGTGGTGGTAGTGTGAACAAAAACGAGAAAAAATGTCCAATAAACGTGGGCTCTAAATTGCATACCTAAGGAGCTACGACCTTTCGTTCATCTTCGCTAATGTGAAACACATCTCCTCTACTGAGCAAGAGTTCATAGCTGTTAAGGTTACTGTAGGTTGAGGCAAGGATGGTTTCAGGAGCAGACAATGTGTTTTAAGGATAACTCCAGTCTTCAGAGTTCAGAAAAGCTCGTGGTGTATGGGACAACACAGATTGCCTGGGTTGTGAAGCAGCCATTGAAATTGGGCATGTTATGTTTATCTCCATGTTGTGCAGGGTGTTCCACCTTCCTGTAGTAGGCCATGTGTCATGTTTACAATGAGCAGCAATCTATCCCTTCTGTAACTCCCCTCTACAAGTCCTAGAAGTTTGTAACAGAAATTTACGATCACCCTGTATGGTGATTAGAGACGGTTTGTAGGTACTAAAAACTTTAACCGAGGTAATGTTAATGTAGCCACTGAGAGAAGCCATTTTCCACCGTTTACGATTCATTATTTTGTGTCTATGTGTGTGCGATTGGGGGGGGGGGGGGGAGGCGGAGGGTGGGGAGTGAGAGGGGGAATGGGAGGCGGGAAGCGGAGATATGTAACGACTTTTAATTTACACAGATGAAAAGAGGAGAGCACCTTTGCTGACGTACGAGCGCTGGCGATTGTTGTCCTTCCTTATGGGTTTCCACGGAAACCACAAAGTTGGCAGCTTACCTCCCGACTTCATCATTCCTCCCGCTGCACGACCGGGGCGGAACGCTACGCAATGTGAGTACTTCAGCACATTCACTCTCCGCTAAGCAGATCTGACTCTTCAGATGTACAGTTGTAGCAGCAGTACTTTTACGGTGCGCCTATATTTTTAGCGTTAGTTTTGTTCTTTCTTGTTAGAAAGGCTTGCTAGTGTTTAATTGTAAACTGTTTGTAGTTCAAAATTGTGAATCGCAGCGTGCACGGAAGTTTATTTTGTGACACATGCTCAGATATATTTACAATTTTGTTTGTTCGTGCTGCGTATCAACATCTCCACTTGAGCTGTAGGGCTTTTTCGGGACATTATGTATTTTTACGTGTCTTTTTATAAATTTGAATGTCGTAGTTTTAACTAGAGCTACATAGCTGAAGTTTTTTATGCACGAATTTCTCGCAATAAAAATTGTTTCGTCTAGTGCAGGAAACTTAAATTGAAAGGACTGTTCCCAAACGAAAACTCAAAACTCCGCAGATATGCTGAAAATTAGATACGTAATATGGCAGTGAATGTTACGGTATTTACATTTGTGTTTCTTTATTATATTAACGTTGCAACGCAGAGCCCCATATGTTGGCAGAGGTCCCTATATTTCACAAAACATGGCACTAAAGTTGCCTTAACGGCTATGTCGTTTAGCGGTTATTCACGAAATTCACAATGTCAGAGACGAAACGACATAACCTGTATTCTAATCTCCACGTTATCCAACAGAGGAACTGATTATGACGTCATATTTTTGCGTTTCTGCAGAAACAGAACTGTATTTTTTCTTGTTAGAGATAGTCTTAATGAAATACCTCAAACGTAATCGGTTACCAGGCCTTGGTTGCAAGATTCATTTAAATGTGTTTCTTACGCCACCTTTCCACCTGCACATTATCGTACACGACCTTGCGGAAAATTCGGTGCGATGTATGGCCTCTCTTGGGTATTACCTAATTAAGAAAGCCGCGGTTGATTGCGTTGAGAGTAGCGACTGGCAGTGTAGTGAATTTGTTGGGTATCTACTGAGAAACATTTAAATGAAGTATCAGGTATATGGCGCATCTTAGTTTGGTTTAGGTTTTGTTTTTGCTTTAGGGCGTAAAAAACAACTGGGCTCATAAGCGCCCAAGTCAATACTATAGAACACGAAGACAGAGAAGAGTTAAAAAGCGACTATACGTCAGTCCCAATTGACATATTAGAAGACAGCTAAAAACAAGCACGTGGCAAAAGGGCTCAAAAAGACACCATACAGAAACGGAGGTGCAAAACTAAAAATTAAATGGCCTTCGTCATACTGTTTTGGCGGATAAAAAGTAAAACGCTGTCGACAGCCCGCGCGTTATTTGCTAAAACAGCCGATAACTCAGGCGGAAAACCTAAGCGGGAACGTAAACGGTTAAAAAATGGGCATTCCAACAGGAAGTGGCCGATAGTTAAAACTTGGGCGCAATGTGTATAAAGAGGTGGAGTAGCGCCACTTATCAAATGACGATGGCTAAAAAAGCAGTGCCCAATACGCAGCCTAGTTAAAATAACCTGCTCCCGGCGGGAGGGCCGAGAGGAGGTTGTCCAAGCCGCTGGGAGAGGCTTAATAAGTCGGAGCTTATTCCCGTGAAGGGACACCACCTCCTGACAGACAGCAACACAGAGATCATCGCAGGGAATATAGGAACTCGCGGGCTGACGTACAAGGACTGCAGCCTCGGCAGCAGCGTTAGCAGCCTCGTTTCCTGGCAGACCGACACGGCCAGGAACCCACAGAAACATCACACTGGCTCCACCAAAAGTGAGCAAGTGACAGTTTCCCTAGACCCGCTGCACTAAGGGATGGGCGGTGTACAGTGCACATAGAGTTTGAAGGGCGCTGAGTGAATCTTACAAGGGAACCTCCCCATCGCACCCCCCTCAGATTTAGTTATAAGCTGGCACAGTGGATAGGCCTTGAAAAACAGAACACAGATCAATCGAGAAAACAGGAAGAAGTTGTGTGGAACTTTTTTTAAAAAAAAGCCAAATATACAAACTGAGTAGTCCATACGTAAGATAGGCACCAACAAGGATTAGTGTGAACTCAGGAGCGTCGTGGTCCCGTGATTAGCGTGAGCAACTGCGGAATGAGAAGTCCTAGATTCAAGTCTTCCCTCGAGTGAAAAGTTTAGTATCTTTATTTTCGCAAAGTTATGATCTGTCCGTTAGTTCATTGACGTCTCTGTTCACTGTAATAAGTTTAGTGTCTGTGTTTTGTGATCGCACCGCAAAACCGTGCGATTAGTAGACGGAAGGACGTGCCTCTCCAATGGGAACCGAAAACATTTGATCGCAAGGTCATAGGTCAACCGATTCCTCCACAGGAAAACACGTCTGATAGATTCTATACGACACTGGTGACGGCATGTGCGTCACATGACAGGAATATGTTGTCGACCCACCTAACTTGTACACTTAGGGAATGGGTAAAAAGATTCTTCTACCTTGCCCGATTTAGATTTTCTTGTGGATGTGATAATCACTCCCAAAAAAGTGAGGAAAACATAAAAGTTTGTCACATAAACTGCAACAAATGAATGCAACAGTTTCACAGTCGCACAGTTTTCCCTGTGCTCTGTCAAAACGTTTTCAAATTTTTCCATGTGTAGACCGTCAAATCCTGCATATGTCCAAGCAAATCTGAACATGTCCTGGAATTTTGGAGAGCGAAGTTGATTATGTGTGAGAGCCTGAACTTTGATAATTGTCTGAAAATAAAAAATTGAGCTTTTCACTCTAGGGAAGACTTGGACCAATGACCTCTCGTTTCGCAGCTGCTCACGCTAACCACGGGACCACGGCGCTCGTGAGCTCACACTATCCTTTATGTTGCCTATCACTCATGGACTCATGGACTCATGGACTCATGGACTATTAAGTTTGTATATTTTGCTTATTTTTTTTTTTTTATAGTTCCACACAACTTCTTCCTGTTTTCTCGATTGATCTGTATTCAGTTTTTCGAGGCCTATCCACTGTGCCAACTTATAACTAAATCTGGAAGGGGTGCGATGGGGAGGTTCCCTTGTTAGCAGAGGCCGCAATTGTAAAGGCTGTGTCGCTGGATGAACTCCATTGAGTGATACAGGGCATAGAGCTCGGCTGTAAATACTGAGCAGTGTGCCGGAAACCGATATCGAAAGACACGGACGCCAAAGACGAAGGCACACTCGACTCCATGGTCAGTCCGAGAGCCATCAGTGTGTACAAAGGTACTATTGCGAAGTTCCATGCGAAATTGTCGTAGCTGTGTTGGGTAAGTACCAGAGCTCCAAGCGCTAATAGAAAGCACTGATGCTCAAATCGTTATAGGCACTGAAAGCTGGCTAAACCCGGATATAAGCTCAGCAGAAATTTTTGCGAAGTAGCTAACGGTGTTCCGAAAGCATAGGCTAAACACGGTTGGCGGTGGCGTGTTTGTTGCTGTCCGACGTAGTTAAACTTGTCGCGAAATTGAAGTAGATACTTCCTGTGAGTTATTATGGGCAGAGATCATTGTTGGAAATCGCAATAAAATAATAATTGGATCCTTTTATCGACCTCCCAATTCAAACGATACAGTTACTGAAACGTTCAAAGAAAACTTGAGTCCGATTTCAAATACGTACCCGACTCATACGATAATAGTTTGTGGTGACTTTAATTTACACTCGATATGTTGACGAAAATACATGTTTAATTCCGGAGGTACGCATAAAATATCATCCGAAATTGTGCTAAGCGCATTCTCTGAAAATTATTTCGAGCAGTTAGTTCAGAAGCTCACGCGAACAGTAAACGGTTGTGAAAACACACTTAACCTCTTAGCAACAAATAATCCTGAGTTAATAACGAGCATCAAAATCGATTCAGGGATTAGTGAACACAGGGTTGTCGTAGCGAGATTGAATACTGTAATCCCCAAATCCTCGAAAAATAAGCGAAAAATATACCTATTCAAAAAAGCAGATAAAAATTCACTTGAAGCCTTCCTGAGAGACAGTCTCCTCTCACTCCAAATTAATAATACACTACTGGCTATTAAAATTGCTACACCAAGAAGAAATGCAGATGATAAACGGATATTCATTGGACAAATATATTATACTAGAACTGATATGTGATTACATTTTCACGCAATTTGGGTGCATAGATCCTGAGAAATCAGTACCCAGAACAACCACCTCTGGCCGTAATAAAGGCTGCAGTCATGGACTGTGCGGCTGGTCCCGGCTGAGGTTCGAATCCTCCGTCGGGCATGGGTGTGTGTGTTTGTCCTTAGGATAATTTAGGTTAAGTAGTGTGTAAGCTTAGGGACTGATGCCCTTAGCAGTTAAGTCCCATAAGACTTTTTTCGTAATAAAGGCCTTGATACGCCTGGGCATTGAGTCAAACAGAGCTTGGATGGCGTGTACAGGTACAGCTGCCCATGCAGCTTCAACACGATACCACAGTTCATCAAGAGTAGTGACTGGCGTATTGGCTGTTTATGTATGAGAAATCGGATGGAAACTTTCCTCATGTCAGCACGTTGTAGGTGTCGCCACCGGCGCCAACCTTGTGTGAATACTCTGAAAAACTAATCATTTGCATATCACAGAATCTTCTTCCTGACGGTTAAATTTCGCGTCTGTAGCACGTAATCATCGTGGTGTAGCAATTATAATGGCCAGTAGTGTATAAGTGTAGACCAGATGTGGCTGGCTAAGAAATAGTATCGGCAGCACATAAATTAACAAACGACTGAGATGATCCTCCTTGGTACACAAAACGGGTTAGAATACTGTTGCAGAAACAAGGAAACAAACATGCCAAATTTAAACAGACGCAAAATCCCTAAGATTGGCGATCTCTTAGAGAAGCTCGAAATTTAGCGCGGACTTCAATGCGAGATGCCTATAACAGTTTCCACAACGAATCTTTGTCTCGAAACCTGGCAGAAAATCCAAAAGAGATTCTGGTCGTATGTGAAGTATGTTAGCGGCAAGAAACAATCTGTGCCTTCTCTGCACGATAGCAAAGTAGATAGTATCGATGACAGTGGTGCCAAAGCAGAGTTACTAAACACAGCCTTCAGAAATGCCTTCACAAAAGAAGACGAAGTAAATATTCCAGAATTCGAATCGAGAACAGCTGCCAACACGAGTAACGTAGAAGTAAATATCCTCGAAGTAGTGAAGCAACTTAAATCACTTAATAAAAGCAAGTCTTCTGTTCCAGACTGTATACCAATCAGGGTCCTTTCGGAGTATGCTGATGCATTAGCTCCATACTTAACAATCATATACAACCGTTCGCTCAACGAAAGATCCGTACCCAAAGACAGGAAAGTTGCACAGGTCACACCAATATTCAAGAAAGGTAGTAGGAGTAATCCACTAAATTACAGGCCCATATCGTTAACGTCGACATGCAGCAGGATTTTGGAACATATATTGTGTCCGAACATTATGAATTACCTCGAAGAAAACGGGCTATTGACGCACAGTCAACATGGATTTAGAAAACATCGTTCCTGTGAAACACAACTAGCACTTTATTCACATGAAGTGTTGAGTACTATTGAGAAGGGATTTCAGATCGATTCCGTATTTCTGGATTTCCGGAAGGCTTCTGACACTGTACCACACAAGCGGCTCGTAGTGAAATTGCGTGCTTATGGAATATCGTCTCAGTTATGTGACTGGATTTGTGATTTCCTGTCAGACAGGTCACAGTTCGTAGTAACTGACGGAAAGTCATCGAGTAAAACAGAAGTGATTTCCGGCGTTCCCCAAGGTAGTGTTATAGGCCCTTTGATGTTCCTTATCTATACTAACGATTTGGAAGACAATCTGAGCAGTTGTCTTTGGTTGTTTGCAGATGACGCTGTCGTTTATCGACTAATAAAGTCATCAGAAGACCAAAACAAACTGCAAAACGATTTAGAAAAGATATCTGAATTGTGCGAAAAGTTGCAGTTGACCCTAAATAACGAAAAATGTGAGGTCATCCACATGAGTGCTAAAAGGAACTCGTTAAGCTTCGGTTACACGATAAGCCGTAAATTCAACTAAATACCTAGGTATTACAATTACGAACAACTTAAATTGGAAGGAAAACATCGAAAATGTTGTGGGGAAGGCTAACCAAAGACTGCGTTTTATTGGCAGGACACTTAGAAAATGTAACAGATCTACTAAGGAGAGTGCCTACACTACGCTTGTACGCCCTCTTTTAGAATACTGCTGCGTGGTGTGCGATCCTTACCAGATAGGACTAACGGAGCATATCGAAAGAGTTCGAAGAAAGGCAGCACGTTTTGTATTATCGCGAAATATGGGAGAGAGTGTCACATAAATGATACAGGATTTGGGTTGGACATCACTAAAAGAAAGGCGTTTTTCGTTGCGACGGAATCTTCTCACCAAATTCCAATCACCAACTTTCTCCTCCGAATGCGAAAATATTTTGTTGACACCGACCTACATAGGGAGGAACGATCACCAAGATGAAATAAGGCAAATCAGAGCTCGTACGGGAAGATATGGGTGTTCATTCTTTCCGCGCGCTATACGATATTGGAATAATAGAGAATTGTGAAAGTGGTTCGATGAATCCTCTGCCAGGCACTTAAATGTGATTCGCAGAGTATCCATGTAGATGTAGATGTAGACGTAGAAGGTCGTGAAACTGAAGGCGATAGACCGAGGCTGGAGAAACGTCCTTAGGAACCGAATGAAGCCAAGGTTAGCAAGGGCCGCTTCACGAAGCCAAGATGGTGAAGGGTTCACACCCACCGGGGAAGTTGCAGGTAGCGTGAAGTTAACCCCCTGTAACAAGTGCCGAAAGTGGACTCCAGGAGGTAGCGGAGAAGAGGGACGAGCCCCATACTGGCGATCAAAGGAATCATCAAAGAAGGAGGCATAGGATGGGTGGCCATGTTTGGCAGGCAAACGGCAATTATACTGCTGAGGAGAAAGTCACGGCGGTAGGACAGTGGTAATTCAGCAGCTTCAGCATACAGACTCTCAACCTGGCTGGTGTAAAATGCGCCTGTAGCCAAGCGGATGCCACGATGGTGAATAGTGTTGAGACGGCGTGCAGACACATAAACAAAACACCCATAGTCGAGGTTCGAATGGACAAGGGACCGGTACAAACAGAGAAGGGTGGTTCGGTCGGCACCCCAGGAAGTAGGACATTGAGGAACCGCGTACAGCGGGCTTAGTGCATTTAAAGAACTTTTACGGAAATGTAATAATAGGGAGATATAAACCGAGTAGAATTATAATCAAGTGACAATATTATACCAGAAATTAGTGACCTAAGAATGAATCGTACCGATCCTTGTTACAATTCACAGTAGAATAAACCATTACAAACAACAAATAGTTTGCTGAATTACATTTTCTACGGAACTCCGTAACCACACTATACGAACAGTGCAAACAGGTATGCTACTCACTGGGATAACTCATTTGTCCGAAAATGATCTATGTTTAGGTCGAGAAGTTGTCGCTATTGTATTATTATTTATTAATGCAGGATTAATTAAGACAAATGTCAATAACAATATTTTGCCGTATTCCTGTTATTATCTGCCAAGCCTCTTCATTCGTGGCATCCTCCTCCTTGCATACACCGGACATATTGGATTAAGACAGAACAGATCCTGTACACGTAACATCTTCTCTGTAAGAACAGCTAATGAACAAATTTATAGCAGTAGAGGGGTGACGCATTGCCTCTGTATCTTTAATTATACCTTATGACACGGTTTCTAGAGGTTATTATTGAAATTTACTGAATTTATTGTGTACAGATTACAAGAGGATCAAAATTATCAGAACCTGTTAATGTCACAGCAGCACTGAGACAGGGTTACAGTATGTCATCCATCTTGTTCAATTTGTACATAGAAATGGCTCTCCAAAGATGGAAGAATAGCTGTGAAGGTATGAGAATCATTGTTACTGATATACATGTGTTTTCTTTATGTTTTGCTAATAATGAAGCCGTTGTAGCACTAGATGAAAGCAACCATGAATTCGTGACGTGATGTTTATTTCAGGAATATGACAGATGGATATACGTATGAGTGTAACAAAAAACGTATATCTGGTAGTGAACAGTGACACTAAGTTCGAAAAGCACATCACTGATAGAGGTCTTATGAGACAGGTACAAAAACTAAATAATCGAGGACAAAATATTGAAAAAAGTCGATAGCGTAATAAAGAAGTAGAACACAGAAATGAACAAAGCACAAAAATAGTTGGGTGTATGAAATCTTTAGCTGGGACAAGGTTATTTCTATCAGCAGTTACAAAAGAGTGGGTAGGCTAATTGTTGAATCTGTCTCATCAGAACTGTGCGTTATAAACGCTAACCTGAAAAGAAGGATAATAGCTGTGGAAACTGACTATATAAGATAAGGCGCTATAATACCAAAAATCGAAAAAAAGCTAATTAAGTCTTTTGTAAAATGAGAGTAAATGAAAAAGTGATAGATGGAATCGAAATAAAATCATTAAAAGGGAGTGCTTATTTTGTTGCAAGTGCCAGGTGAACAAGGAAAACTTTTGAATGGAAACGACCACTTGACGTCAGGATAACGATCCGAGGTATAAGAGTGCAGTACAGTGTGTCCACATCACAGGGATGATTTCCGTCTGTATGGTAGAGCAGACTTGAGCCAGTTAAAACGTGAAGTCAATGCAGAGTCACACAGATTCCTGCACCCTCTCAGAGAAACTTCATAGCAGTTAGACGAGTCCAAACATAATCGAAGAAAAGTAATTTTTAACTGTTTTCTGCTTATTATTTATTGACGGCTGTTTCGAGCTTCACCCATTTTCACAAGCCAAGCATTTTGTATATACTTGACGTGGATAGCTCTGCTTATGCTCAAATAAATTACGGGAATACAACTGGTTGACGTCGTCGACAACCGGAGATATTTCGATTGGAGCACACCTTGCCATTTTCAAGACTAAACTCTATCAAGTGAGCGTCGTGCAAGGGAATTTAAATCCTCGGTTTTTAGAGAAACTCCGGAAAGATAACACTCACACACAATGTAAATGTTAGCGCCATTGCAAAACCAATAGATGAACGACGTCAGACGTTATCGATAATGAAACACCGACACACACAATCACCTGCACGCACTATCACCCCCACACACATACACACAATGACACAGAAACGAGAAGCCACATTCAAAGAAAAATTTTGAAACAGCCGGGCCTCTGAACAAGTTCGACAGATACAGTTACACAACCCTAATTTCTTCGTTCTTCCTTTCCTACAAAGTTTTAAACTTCGATACCTTCCCTCTCCATTTCAGCAAATTACATACCTCATCGCCCACGTTAGACATATAAACATACACTACCAATGATATGCATATTTTCTGTTATAATGAGGAAGATATGAAGAAATAATATGCATACGGGAGGGAAGAAGCACTTTCAAGTAACATTTTGTAGACACCATTGTTCTGAACACCCTACCTTCCAGGTAAAATACGTAAATAGGCTATATTTCGCTTTAGAGATGAAAACGAACATATACTCATTTGTGTCGAAATATCAGTTATACAATTACTAGCATGGCATCAAAAACTACACATACAAGAGGGAGTAGTCGCATAAACATCATAATTTCAGAATACCCAGGTCTACAAAAATGCCCCCCACCACAGCAAAGTGTTCCTAGTCTGCTCTCCCCCTCCTACCTGCTCATGCCTTACAGCCTGATATCTTCCCCTCTCTCACCCCTTCATGCAAAAGGATACATTCTAGACCTCATTGCACATGAAGTCAAACATACATTCATCGATATTTATAAAATAAGAACAAAAAGAAAGGAAAGCAAAGAAACATGCGAAAAAAGTCATGCAAAGAAAGACATGCAAGAAAACAAACTAAAATTGAGATAGAGAAAAAAGACATGCAACAAAACACTTTCAGAAAGAAGACATGCCAGAAAAAGACACGCAAAGAAAGAAACGCAAAATAATGGACGCCACAGAAAAATAATACAACATACCGTGCAAAAAAGACACATAAAGAAACGAAAATAAAGGATGTACAAAGCAGCACGCAAATACAATCATACTGATACTCTAACACATACAAACAACACCCACACACAAAACAACCACACCAACAATCACCCAAACACATAGAACCACACAATCACCCACACACACATACAGAGAATCATACAGGAAGTAGAAGCAAATAAAAAAAATTTGAACAGATTCGCTTCTGGACAGGCTCGATAGACACAGATACACAATACTCCTTTCACCATTCTGCCTCTCCAACAATATTTTAAACTTCAATGCTGCCCTACCCCATTTCAAGCCAATTACATACTTCATCTCACACGCTAGAGATGGAAACATACACTACCACTGTTGCCCATATTTTCAGTTTCGATGAGAAGGGCATGAAGAAATATTATGCATACTGGAAATAGTATGCATACACACGTAGTTCATGTTTCACTTTAAGGATGAAAACGAAGATGTACCGCTGCTGTCTAAAGTTTAGTTGCAATTACGAGAATGACAGCGATAATTACAGGTGTAGGGGGGAGTAACTGCATAAACATCATAATTTTAGAATGCCTAGGTCTATGAAATGGCTGCTTACCACAGCAATTTGTTCCTATTCTGTTCACACCCTCCTACTTCACAATATTTTACACATTGATATCTTCCCCTCCTTAACCCCTTAATGAATATGCGTGCATTCCAGATCTACTTTCACTGGAAAACAAACATATACATTCTCTGATACAACTATACTCTATTACAAATAGGAGCTCGTCAGCAAACATTACAAACATAAAAAATCACATCCATGTGAAAAAAGAAATGATAAAAAACGTGTTGAAAAGGTGTGGTAAAAGTGATTAAAAAGATGTGGAAAAAGACATGAAAAAACTAAAAAACTTAAAAAGAAGTACAAAATACAGTGTGCAGAAAAAGACTTGAAAGAGAAACACGAAGAACACGAAGAAAACAAGCTCAAACAACACACATAAATAAACTTACACATGAATAAACTTACACACATGCACACAGACACAAAAACACACACACACACACACTATCACACACACACTTACACACACACACAATACAAACACACACACACACACACACACACACACACACACACACCTGCATATGAGCACAACCACACACAAATACAATCACACATAACCCACACAAACACACCAACACAGAAAAACACACTCACACACACATAGAAACGACCAATCACACAAAAACCAATACACACACTCACCAACACATGCATACACACACTCACACAGGAAGGAGGAGCCACCTTCAAAGTAAAACCAAAGCAGAATAATCCTAGTTTGCTTAGCCGCCCCTAATCCCCCCCCCCTCTCCCGTAAAGTTTTACATCTTGGCATCTTTTCATCATTCACCCATTAGTGGAAAAGCATTCGTTCCAGGTCTTATCACACATGAAGACATAGGTATACATTAGTTGAGATGTATGTCCTGACATACAGTTTTATATATATATATATATATATATAATATATATATCAACAGTCATTAGAGACATGGAAAAGAGCACCATATGAGAAAAAATGTGCTAAAGAAAGGACATGCAAAGGAGATGTTAAAAAGTATGTGCAAAAAAGATGTGGCGAAAAATACATTTAAAAAATGATGTGCAAGGAAAGACATGCAAAAACTTGTGCAAGAAGTGGAAAAAACCTTTCCAAGAAAAATGTGCAAAAAGAATGTGCAAAAGGCAAATGCAGAAAATACTCACAAAAATACGACAGGGAAGCACCTGTAAAAGAAGAGAAGAGAGAAAAGAAAGATAAAAAGACATGCAAAAAAGTAATGCAACAAAACAGACATGCAAGGAAAGAAATGCAAAAAACATGCTAGAAGTGACAGACAAAGGAGACATACAACAAAAGACATGGAGAAAGAAGACATGCAAGAAAAAGAGACCAAAAGAAAAAGGCACCCGAAATAATGGATGCCACAGAAAAAGAACAAAAAAATGATATAGAAAGCAACTGGGAAAAAAACAAAGAAGACATGAGGAAAACAAGGCGCACAAACGATACATCCTACTTCAAGGACAAAGAAGCTTACGCACACACACACACACACACACACACACACACACACACACACACACACACACACACACACACACACACACACACATACACATACACCCCTCCACATGTGCACCCAAAGACAACCACACACAAAGCACACACAAGCAAAGTCACTCACAAACATACCCAAAGATACAAACAACAAGACACACAATCATCAGCACACATAATAACCCACACACACGATCATACAGGAACGAGGAGGTACCTTCAAAGAAAAGTTTTCAGATAGACTTGAATTTGAACAGGCACACAATCCTCATTTCTTCGTTCTCCAACTTTCACAATGTTTTAACTTCTTTACTGTTGCCCTTCATTTCAAAGAAATTACATACTTCATCTCCCACATTACAGACGAAAACTTCAGCCTCCCTTCCCTTCATGTTTTACACATTTATATCTTTACTTCGTTCACACATTAATGGAAAAGCATACATTTCAGATCTCATTACACACAAATAGAAAAATATACATTAATTGATATAAAATACAAGAAAATGTGAAGAAAAGACATGAAAAAATATATGCTAAAAAGATACAGAAAACAAGACATGCAGAAACAGATACTCAGAAAAACAACACACAGAATAAAAAGACATGCAAGAAACATATATGCAGAAAAAAATACATGTAGAAAAGACACAATGAATAACACACACAAAAAAGTCACATCAAAAAGACACACAAAAACCACAAAAGAAACACGCATAAAAGAACATGCAATAAAACTGTAATGAAGAATAAACACTGAAGAAAAGACATTCAAAAAAGACAACATGTAAAAAAAAAGCCAAGCACATAAAGAAATGCAGTAAAAGACACATAATGAAAAACACACTATAGCACATGGGCAAAAAGGATACACAAAAAAGGGACACAAAAAAATGCTGTAAAGGTGCAAAAAAAAGACACACAAAAAGAAGAAAATAATTGATACACAAACCAGAGAATACACATAAACACATTAAAAAAAGTTATGCATGTGTGCACATACATACACAACCACATGCAAACACACACGCACACACACACACACACACACACACACACACGCACAAACACACACACAGACAACCACACATGCAATCACCCACACACACACACACATACAACCAGAAACACACAATCACTCACACACACAAACAGGCAATCATACAGGAAGGAGGACCTAAGAAATAGTTTTCGAACAGATTCGCCTCTGAACAGGCTCTATAGACACAATTACACAATACTCCTTTCTTCATTCTGCCTATGTAACAATGTTTTAAACTCTGATACTGCCCTATCCCATTTCAAGCAAATTACATACTTCATCTCACACACTAGAGATGGAAACATGCACTAACATTGATGTGCATATTTTCATTTACAGTGAGGAACATGTGAAGTAATATTACACATACAGGGGACAAGAACCGCTCTCAAGGCATAATTAGTCGATAACCTCTTTTCTGAACACCCCACCTTTCAGCCAAAATACATATGTAGTTCATATTTCGCTTTGGGGATGAAAACGAAGATGTACCCTTGCTGTCGAAATTTCAGTTACAATTATGAGAATGACATCTAAAATTACACATAAAGAAGGGAGTAATTGCATAAATTCCGTAATTTTAGAACATCTATCTCTATGAAAAGGCTGCTTACCATGGCAATATGATTCTATTCTGATTACACGCTCCTCCCTCACAATGTTGTGCACCTTGATATCTTCCCCACCTTAACCCCTTAATGGATATGCGTACATTTCAGATCTCATTTCACTTGTAAACAAACATATACATTCTTTGATATATCTATGCTCTATTACAAATATGAACTTATCAAAAGTCACTGCAAACACAAAAAGGACATCCACGTGAAAAAATAAATGATAAGAAATGTGTTAAAAAGATGTGGTTACAGACATTAAAAAACGTAGGAAAAGATATGAGAAAAACCAAAAAACATAGAAAGAAGTAAAAAAAAGGGTGTGCAAAAATGACATGATAGGAAAAGATGTGCTACAAAAAGGTGGGCAGAGAAGAGATGCACAAAAAAGTACATATAAAACACACAAACAAGATGTGTTAAGGATGACATGCAAAAAACTTGCGAAAAAGATATGCATGTAAAGACACAAAAAAGACATGGAAAAAAGGCACACAGAAAAAGACAGGCAGGAATGGATACACAAAAAATCACACAAGAAGACACACAAAAAAAGATGTACAAAAAAAGGCAAGCAAAAGAAGACAAAAAGAGACATCCAATAAAAAGACACATAAAGAAAAGGCATGCAGAGGAAAGTGATGTGAAGATAATGGTGCACTAGAAGAATTAAATACGAAAGGACATGCAAAAAAGGAGTGCCAAAGAAATACACACAGAAAAGGACAAAAAAGACGAAAATAAGGAATGCACAAAACAACTTGGAAGAATAAACCATAACAAAACACGAAAAAATAACATGCACAAACTACACACATGAAAAAACTTACACACTCGCACAGGGACACACACACACACACACACACACGCACACACACACACACACACACACACACACACACACACACACAATCACCCACACATTCAAACACAGGAAGAAAGAGCCACATTGAAAGTAAAACCACAGTGGAGTGTTCTTACCTTGTTCACCCCCTCCTCCTCCCCTGAATGTTTTAATCTTGATGTCCCATCTCATTAATGGAAGAGCATACATTCCAGATCTCATTACATATGCAAAAACATGTATACATTAGTTGAAGTGTATATACTGAAATGCGCTTACTAATATATCAACAATCATTACAAAAGAAGATCCATACAAAAGAAGATGTGCTTAAAAGAGATATACAAAAGAATGCCTACATTTCACCAGTAATCATGAGAATGATGTCAAATATTACACATGCAAGAGGAAGTAACTGTATTAACACCATATATATATATATATATATATATATATATATATATATATATATATATAAAAGCTCAATTACAATTATGAACTTATGAAAAAACATTACGACAAGAATGTAAATGAATAAACAGAAAATAAGAAATGCAAAGAAAAGACAAACAAAAAAGACAAGCAAAAATGCACACAAAAAAGACACACAGAAAAAACATGCATAAAAGCGACATGCATAGAAATACGTGCAAAAAAGACATGCAATGAAAGACATGTAAAAAAAGACATAGAGAAGCACATGGATAAAACAAACACACAAAAAGACACACAGAGAAAACATGCAAAAAAGGCAAAGAAAAACAAGACACTGAAAGAAAAGACATACAAAAAAGATGACAGTAAGTGATGCCAACTTGGAAACAAAACCCAAACAAAACTCGATGAAACAACACACACAACCAATAAAGATTAACAAATTCATGAAAACACACACACACACACACACACACACACACACACACACACACACACACACACACACACACACACACACACACAGATATACACACATGCACACTAACACAACCATAGTCAAATAAAAAACATGAACAACCACACACAAAAACACCTACACACTAACACACCCACACACAAACTCTGTCACACACCTAACACCCACATGCACAATCACTCTCACACACAGGCAATCATACAGGAAGGAAGAGCAAAGTAAAATTTTTGAACAGGCTGGTTTCTGAACAGGATGCACAGACACAAACAGACAATACTCATTTTTTCATTCACTCTCTCCAACAATGTTTCAAACTTGGATACGACCCTTCCCCCATTTCAATAAAATACTTACTTCATCTCTCACATTAGACATGAAAATATACACAACCATTGAAGATGTGGATATTTTCAGTTATAATGAGGAAGATATGAAGATATAAAATGCATACAGGGCTGAAGAAACACTTACAAATCACAATTTTTCGACATCCATTCATCTGAACACCCCACGCTTATGCAAAACACATACATAAGTAATATCTCGTTTTTGAGAGATGAGGCAAACATATACTAATTGGTGACTAAATTTCAGTTACAGTTAGGAGAAAGACAACAAATATTACACATGCAGGAGGGAGTAGCTGCACTATCGGTATAATTTCTGAATAATTAGTTTTCTGAAAACACTCCTCATTGCAGAATAGTGTTCCTAGTCTACTTAACCCCTCCTACCGCCCCCCTCCAATGTTTTACACCATCATATCTTCCCCTCCTGCCCAAAATAATGGGAAAACATACATAACAAATCTCATTACACTCGAAAACAAACATATACATTCAGTGACATACATATGGTGAATTACAATTCAGAAATTATCAAAAATCATTACAGATACAGAAAAGTAGAACCATGGAAATAGATGTACTAAAAATATGTGCAAAAAGGAGATGTGCTTAAAAATGACATTCTAAAAAACACATGCTAAAAAACATGTGCAAAAAACATGTGCAAAAAGGATGTGTCCAAAAGATGAGCAAAAAAGCACTGAGCAAGAAATATGTGACACACAAGATGTGCATAAAAGATCTGCGATAAAGGACATGCAAAAGAAATGCAATAAAGACATAAACAAAGGATGCACAAAAAACTAGAAGAAATTGCGAATAAAACAAAAAAAAAAACAGGTGAAAACCATACACACCAATACTACCAATACTTGAATGAGTAAAGCTGCACACACACACACACACACACACACACACACACACACACACACACACACACAAAAGTATACCCACACACAATCAGCCACATGCATAAACACCCGAACACACAAGCAATGACTCACACAGTGAGCTGCACACACAAACACACAATCACGCATCAAGGGGAAGCCACATTCAAAGTAAAATTTTCGATAAGACTGGCTTCTGAACACTGACCCCATTTCTTCATTCTGCCCCTCCCACAATGTTTCAAACTTTGACACAGTCACCCCTCCATTTCAAGCAAAATTACCTACTCCATCTCCCACATTAAAGATGAAAACAAACACAACACTTGACACGAAAATGTTCGATTATTATGAGTTAGATATGAAGAAATAATACGCATAAATTATTGAGGAACCACTTTCAAGTCTCAACTTCTCGACACCCATTCTTATGAAAGTTCCAGCTGTCAGGCAAAATACATACATAGCCCATAGCTCGCTTTTGAGATGACATCAAATACATAAACATTGGTGTCTAAATATTATACAATTACAAGAATGACACCAAATACTACACAAGCACGGGGGGACAGCTGCATTAACTCAATTTCAGAATACCTAGGTTTATGAAATTGCTCCTCATTGCAGCAATGTGTTCTTAGTCTGCTAACCCCCTCTTACATGCCAATGAGTTACATCTTTATATCCTCCCCTCCTCTACTCCTTAATGGAAAGGCATATGTTTCAGATCTCATTAGATATGAAGAGTAACATATACATACATTGTATTCTGACTGATTTGATGAGGCCCACCACGAATTCCTCTCCTGTGCCAACCTCTTCATCTCAGAGTAGCACTTGTGACATATATCCTCAATTATTTGCTGATGTGTTCCGATCTCCGTCTTCCTCTACAGTTTTTTCCCTCTACAGCTCCCTCTAGTACCATGGAAGTCATCCCTCCATGTCTTATCATCCTGTCCCTTCTCCTTATCAGTGTTTTCCATATATGTATTTCCTCTCTGATTCCGTGCAGAGCTTCCTCATTCCTTACCTTATCAATCCACATTATTTTCAACATTCGTCTGTAGCAGCTATTCTCTTCTGTTCCAGTTTTCTCATAGTCCATGTGTCACTACCATATAATGCTGTACTCCAGACGTATAGTCTCAGAAATTTCTTCCTCAAATTCAGGCCCACGTTTGATACTAGTAGACTTCTCATGGCCAGAAATGATCTTTTTATCATTGCTAATCCGGTTTTGATGTCCTGCTTACTGTGTCTGTCATTGGGTTATTTTACTGCCAAGGTAGCAGAATTCCTTAATTTCATCTACTTCGTGACCATCAATCCTGGTGTCAAGTTATTCGCCATTCTCATTTCTGCTACTTCTCATTACCTTCATCTTTCTTTGATTTACTCTCTATCCAAATTCTGTACTCATTACATTGTTCTTTTCATTCAGCAGGTCAGGTAATTCTTCTTCACTTTCACTTAGGATAGTAATGTCATCGGTGAATCATATCATTGACATTCTTTCACCTTGAATTTTAATTCCAATCCTAAACCTTTTTTTCCATTGTTGCTTCTTCGATGTACAGATTGAACAGTATGGGCGAAAGACTACCTTCCTGTCTTACACCCTTTTTTATCAGAGCAATTCGTTCTTGTTAATCCACTCTTATTATTCTGTGTTGCTCATTGTACATTACCCATCACTCCTTATAGCTTACCCCTATTTTTCTCAGAATTTCGAACATCTTACACCATTTTACATTATCGAACGCTTTTTCCAGGTCGAAAAATCCTATGAATGTGTCTTCATTTTTCATTAGTCTTACTTCCATTATCGACAGCAATGTCAGAATTCCCTCACTCGTGCCTTTGCCTTTTCTAAAGCGAAACTGGTCATCATCTAATACAGTCTCAATTTTCTTTTTCATTCTTCTGCACATTATTATTGTCATCAACTCGGATGCATGAGCAGTTAAGCTGATTGTGTGATAATTCTCCCACTTGTCAGTGTCTTCGGAATTGTGTGGATGATATTTTTCCGAAAGTCAGATGGTTTGTCGGCCAGAGTCATACATTCTACACACCGATGTGAATATTCGTTTTGTTTCCACTTCCGCCAATGATTTTAGAAATTATGATGGAATGTATTTGATCTTAAGTCCTCCAAAGCTCTTTTAAATTCTGTTTCTAATACTGAATCCCCTATCTCTTCTAAACCGACTCGTGTTCTTCTTTTTTATCACATCAGACAGATCTTCCCCCTCATAGGGGCTTTCAGTGTATTCTCTCCACCTACCAGCCCTCGCCTCTGCAATTAACCATGCAATTCCTGTTGCACTCTGGATCTTACCATCCTTACTTTTAGTTTCACCAAAGGTTGTTTTCACTTTCCTGTATGCTGAGTCTATCCTATTGACACTCATTTCTTTTTCGATTTCTTCACATTTTTCATGGAGCCATTTCGTCTTAGCTCCCCTGCACTTCCTATTTATTTCCTTCCTCAGCGGCTTATATTTCTGCATTTCTGATTTTCCCAGAACATTTTTGTACTTTCTCCTTTCATCAATCAGCTGAAGTATTTCTTCTGTCACCCATAGTTTCTTCGCAGTTACGTTCTTTATACTTATGTTTATCTTTACAACTTCTGTGATGGCCCTCTTTAGAGATGTCCATTCCTCTTCAACTGTTCTGCACACTGAGCTATTCCTTATTGCTGTATCTATAACCTTTGAGAACTTTAAGCGTATCTCGTCATTCCTTAGTACTTCCATGTCCCACTTCTTTGCGTACCGATTCATCCTGACTGATGTGTTAAACTTTAGTCTACTCTTCATGACTACTATATTGTGATCTGAGTCTATATCTGTTCTGGGGTATGTGTTACAATCTAGTATCTGATTTCAGAATCTCTGACCATGATGTAATCTATCTGAAATATTCCTGTAGTACTCGGTTTTTTTTTCAAGTATACCACCTCCTCTTGTGATTACTGAACAGGGTATTCGCTATTACTAGCTGAACTTATTACAGAACACAATTAGTCTTTCTTCTCTCTCATTCCTTGTCCCAAGCTCATATTCTCCCGTAATTTTTACTACTACTCATTGCCCTACAACTGCGTTCCATTTGCCCATGATTATCAGATTTTCATCTGCGTTTATGTAATTTGTTACCTTTCAGTATCCTCATATACTTTCTCTATCTCTTTGTTTCAGCTTGCGAGATCGACCTGTAAGCCTGAACTAGCATTGTTAGTGTTTGTCTGATGTCGATACCGATAAGACCAACCCTATCACTGAACTGTTCACAGTAACACACTCTCTGCACCACCTTCCTGTTCATAATGAATTTTATTCCCATTATACCATTTTCTGCTGCTGTTGATATTACCCTGTACTCATCTGGCCAGAAATCCTTGTCTTCTTTCCATTTCACTACACTGACCCCTACTGTATCTAGATTGAGCCTTTGCATTTCCCTCTCCAGATTTTCTAGTTTCCCTACCACATTCAAGCTTCTGACATTCCACGCCCAGACATGTAGAACATTATCCTTTCGTTGATTATTCAGTCTTTTTATCATTGTCACCTTCCCCTCTGCGGTCCCCTCCCAGAGATCCAAATTGAGGACTATATTACGCTATCTTTTGCCAATGGGGACATCAACATGATACTTTTTCAATTACAGGCCACATGTCCTGTGGATACACATTACATGTCTTTAATGCAGTGGTTTCCATTGGCTTCTGCATCCTCATGCCGTTGATCATTGCTGATTCTTCTGCTTTTTGGGGCAGGTACCCACACCTAGGACAAGATAGTGTCCCGAACATCTGTCTGCTCCTCTGCCCTCTTGACAAGGCCATTGGCAGAAATATGGTGACTTCTTATGCCGGAAGTCTTTGGACGCCAATGCTGATTATTAATCAAAATATAAGGGTTGGTGGGAGTCGAACTTGAGACTGAGGACATATTGATTACTAATCAAAGACGCTACCCTTAGACCACAGGTGCAAACCCAGTGACATACATTGCTAAATGATAATGACGAACTTATCAACAATCACTACGAAAATAGAAAAGAACTGCTATACAAAAACGGATGTGCTAAAAAAAGATGTGCTAAAAGAGAGACGTGCTAAAATGTACATACTAAAAAAGAAGTGATAAAAGGGTGTACTAAAAAGGTGTGCAGAAACACGATGTGTAAAAAAGTCATGCAAAGAACTGTTGTGCAAAGAAAAAGACATGCAAAAGAGTGAAAAAAATGAGGGACAAGGAGAGAAAAACGTGCAAAGAAGATATACAAAGAAACATGTGAAAGACAGACGATGAATTGATGTACAAGAAAAGACACACGAAAACGACACACAACAAAACATGCACAAAAAAATATACAAAGAAATTGACAGAGAAAGGGACACACAAAGAGAGGAACTCGAATTAAGGTGATGCAAACAAGATGTTCAAACGAAGAACATGCAAAGAAAAACATCCAAAAATTGCACAAGGAAAAAGAGGCAGAAAATGAACAATTATTGCCATCAGTAATGCTGTCATTCAAATTAATTCCTACTGTGTAACAAGGATGTGTAAATGCTCTGAGGCTGCCATTGATAATACCTTCATAGGCAGATAAAGGAAAAAAGTCGTAACACAAAACAATAAGCTATCTGATCATGACATACATAATCTTGTGTTAAATGTTGAATTTCATCAGGATAAAAAGTCTATTAAGTTTGAGTTCAGGAGGGCAAAAATCAGTTAAACATTGAGAAGTTTAGGAGACTGCTCAAAGAGGTTAACTGGATAGATGTTTAAGGTTCTTCTGACTCATATGCAAAATACAAAGGTATCATTAAAAAAGTTACTTCATCTTTTGAAAATAGTTTTTCCCTAAAGGTAATTTAAATCGAAGGGAAGTCTAAAAATAAATCCTGGATTACACAAGGAATAAAGATACAATGTTGGACAAAAGGGAGATTGTATCTACTATCTAAGACCAGCTCTGATGTTAGCATTGTAATGCATTGTAAGTAATACTGCAAAATATTGAAGCAAGTAATGCAGAAACCAAAGCAGCTTTGTTATGAGAAAAAGATAATTACATCAATCAACAAAATAAAAATAGTATAGGATATAGTGAAGACAGAGATAGGTGGGGCAAAAAAGAAAGAGGAACAAATAGCCCTAAAAGTTAATGAGACATTGGTAACAATTCCATATAGTGTTGCAAACCTAAACAAGTATCTGGTTTCTGTTTCTGATAGCTTGGGGTTATCAGGCTTGGTAAACAGTGCAATGGAGTATCTGAAACCAGTCTTTAGAATTAACTTAAGTAAAATGGGAATGACACTCACGTCTCCAAAAGAAGTACCATCCATCATAAAATCGTCATACCTAACTAACAAGAAACAAAGGGTGTCATTGCAAAACACCTGTGCAGTAAGCAACCAGTCTTCATCAGATCAGGAATTAATTGCATATGGGGTCCCTGAAGATTCGATCTTAGGTCCATTGCTTTTTCTTATGTACATTAATGACATTACATTTCCATATACTAAGTTTGTTTTGTTTTCAAATGATATAAATATTGCAATAAGTAGAGAGTGAAGTACATATTTAGAAATGGCTGCTAACCTAATTTCCACTGACATTAATAAACAGTTTAAAACTAATTCACTGTCATTTAACTAAGAAAACACTCACTACATGTAGTTCCGAACCTGTAAGAGTTTTCCTTCCACCAAGTGTATAACATTTGAAGATATGCAGATTGAAGAAGTTACAGTATTAAATTTCTGAGATTACAACTCGATAATAAATTCAATTGGGAAGAGCATACCACAGAATTGCTGAAGCGCCTAAACAAGGCTGTATTTGCAGTGAAAATTATGTCAAATGTAGAAGATATAAGTACAAAAATCTTGCATACTTTACTTACTTTCATTCTATTATGTCATATAGCAACATATTTTGGGGTAACATGTCAAACTGAGCAAAAGTTTTTAGCATGCAAAAGCGTGTAATAAGATTGATTTGTAATATAAATTCACAACTGTTAGACCAGCATAAGTAAAACCATCTGTTAGATTTCATTTATGACATTACTTGGTCACAACTATTGTGACACACACCTACACCTACACACACACTCAACACACACACACACACACACACACACACACACACACACACACACACATATGCATGCATGTATAGGTGTATATACATGAACACAAACACAACCTCAGTCAAACATAACAAACATGATGACACACATAACCAACCCACATACAAACATACCCACACACAAACACCCACACACACTCACACACACAGAGACAAACAGCTACACACACACAGGCACACACACACACACACACACACACACACACACACACACACACACACACACACACACACACACACACACACATAAACAATTATGTAGGAAGGAGGAGCTGTATTCACAGCAAAATTTTCGAATAGACTGTGTTCTGATCAGGTTCCACTGACACACATACACAATCAAAATTTTTTCCTTCTGCCTCTCCTACAAAGTTTTAATCTTCGATACCGCCACCTTCCATTTGAAGCAAATTATATACTCCGTCTCTCATATTAGTGATGCAAACATGCACTGCTATTGACGTGCAAATTTTTATTTATTATGAGGAAGATATTAAGAAATATTACAAATACAGGAGGACAGAATTACTTTAACATCATAATTAGCTGGCACCTATTCCTCTGGGTGCCCCACATCTCAGGAAAAATACTTACACAAGCAATCTCACTTTGAAGAAGCAGACAAACATATAGCTGTTGGTATCTAAATGTCAGTTACAATTACGAGAGTGACACCAAAAATTCCACATGCAGGAGGGAGTAGTTTCATTAACAGCATAATTTCAGAATATGTAGGTTTATGAAAAATCTCCTGAGCACAGCAAAGCTTTCCTTGTCTGTTGACCTACCAACCCCCCCCCCCCCCAATGTTTCACAACTTGATATGGAAAGAAAATGTGTTTCACATTTCATTACACATGAAACAGTGTGCAATTAAATGTGTGCAAGAAAGATGTGTAAGAAAAGACGTGAAAACAGTGATGTACTAAAATAGAAAAATGTGAAAGAAATATGTTAAAAGGAAGCCACAAGAAAATATGCAAAGAATACAAACAAAAAAATGATGCAAGGAAGATATTAAAAAAGACAGCTTGTGCTGATGCATATATGCTCAGTTATAACTACAAACTTAACAACAATCAACAGAAACATTTAAAAGGACAACCAACCAAAAAAGAAATACTAAAAAAATATAAGCGAAAGTGAGGCGTGCCATGAAAAAGGCACATCATAAAAACGACATCTTAAAAAAGTGCTAAAAAGAGACTTTCTAAAAAAACGATATGCTAAGCAGACTTGCTGAAAAAAGACCTGCAAATCAGAAATGTAAAATAGAAGTCATACAGAAAAGGATTTGGAAAAGGAAGATATGAAAATAAAAGAGGTGAACACAAGTGCAAAAAAAGTGGTGCAAAAAAAATGCCAAAAGAAGTGATGCCAAAAAATGGTGAAAAATATATGCAAAAATAGACATTTGATAAAAGATATCCAAAAAATGGCATAAAAGAAGTGGAAGATAAGACATAAATGAATGTGATGTGCAAAAATAGAACCATGTGCAAAACAAAGAAGACACAATGAAATCATATAAAGAAGACACACAAAAAGAAGACACACAAAAAGAAGACACACAAAAAAATATGATTAAAAGGCAGACAGACAAACTAAAAACAAAAAAGATGCAAAAAAAGCCTGAGAAAATACAGACACAAAGGAAAAAGACACAAAAAAGATGTACAAAAAAGACAGGCAAGAAAAACACAAAAGTAGGATACACAAAAAATATGCAATGCTCAATGGTCATACAAACACAACCACACACAAACGCAACCACACACTAACACACACATACACTCAATCACCCAAACACAAAATCACTTGTGTAGACTATCACACACCCAAGCAAACACACAATGACACAGGAAAGAGGAGTGGCATGCGAAGTAAAATTTTCGAACAGACTGGCTTCTGTACAGCCTCCACAGACACAGATATGCAATCCTTATTCCTTCATTTTCCCACAATCGCAATGTTTTAAAACTTTGATAGAGCACCTCTCACCATTTCAACCATTTTGCCTGCATCATCTCTCACATTAGAGTTGACAACATGCACACCCATTGATATGCATATTTTCATTTATAATGAGCAGGATAAGAAGAAATAATATGCACACAGGGGGAGAACCACTTTTAAGTCACTGCTTGTTGACACCATTCTATCTCCCTTCACATGTGGAAACAAATATATACACACTGATATCTGAATTTCAGTTGCAAATAACGAGAATGACATCAAACATTACACATGCAAGAGGGGGTAGATGCATTAATACCTCAGTCTCAGAATACCTAGGTTTATGAAGAGGGTCCAGATAAATCTTGCTAGTCTGCTAATCCCTTCCTATCCCCTAATGTTTTACACCATGATAGTGTACTTCCTTCATCTCTTAATGGAAAAGCATACATTTCACATCTCATTACACATGGAAACAAACATATAAATTCGTTGATGTACATATGCTAAATTACAATTACAGACTTATTAACAATCATTACAAACACAAAAAAGAAAAATCGTGCACAAAAATGATATGACAGGAAAATATGTGCTAGAAATAAGATGTGCTGAGAAAAACCATACTCAAAAAGAGATGTGCTAGAAAGAACATGTTAACAAAGAATGCATTAAAAATATGTATGTGAAACCAGAAGTACATAAAAGATGTTTAGAAAGGGATGTACAAAAAGATGTGTCAAAAAAATTTTCTGAAAAATTACATGCAAAGAAAGATGTGTGAAAAGTGTAAAGTGCAAAAAAGATATGTGCAAGAAAGGTATACAAAGACACATGTGCAAAAAATGATGGAAAACAAGTGATAAAATGATATTTAAAAAAGACACACAGAAAAGATATGCCAAAAGGGCACACAAAATAAGACATAGGTAAAAGATGCAAACCTAGAAGTGCAAAAAAATATTGAAAAAGAGACAGAAAAGGACACAGAATAAAAGACACAAAAATAAACACCAAAATAACATCCAAAAAAAGACACAAAAAGAGTCGAAAATAAAGGATACACAAAACAACTTGGAAAAAATGAACAAAACGGTAAAAATCTGCATGCAGAAGTAATATACACTAATACATGTATACATACACACACACACACACACACACACACACACACACACACACACACACACACACAGACACCACAGATGCAAACACATACACACCTCCACAGAAACACACCCACACACAAATACACCCACACATGCAAACACACCAACTCACACAAAACACACCAACTCACACAAACACATCGACTCACACAAACACATTGACTCACACAAACACACTGACACACACAAAAACCCCCTCCACACACAAATAACCACACTCACAATCAGTTGCACACATAATAGCCCACACACTGCATCACACAATCCCACAAGAAGGGGGAGCCACATCGAAAGTAAAATTTTCGAACAGACTGGCTTCTGAACAGGCCCCACAGACACACATACACAATACACATTTCTTCATTCTGCCTTCCCAAAATGTTTTAATCTTTGATATTGCCACTCTCCATTTCAAGAATAGTTAGTTACGAAAATCTCATCAGGAGGGAGTAGCAGCATTAACAACATAATTTCAGAATACATAGGTTGCTGAAGAAACTCATCACACGCTGCAAATTTTGCTGACTCCTGGCTTCCTCCAATATTTCATTCATTGTTATTGTGCCCTGCTCCCCCACCTTCTACCTATCATTACACATGAAAATAAACACATACAATGATTGATATATGCATATGAGCAGCTAGAACCGTAAGACTAGCAAAAGAGACATGTAACAAAAGGATATGCAAAAAAGACAGAAAAAACCACTCAAAAGGCACACAAAGGAAGACACAAAAGACACAAAAAGCCATGCAAAAAACACAAAACACACAAAAAGGCGCAACAAAGACTCTGAGGAAAAATTATACAAAAAAGAGACACAAAATAGACATGCAAGAAAAGATGCAAATAAAGGATGCACAAAATAATTTGAAAATAACTGAACACAACATAAACAACACACACATACAATAAACACTAGAAATCAGTACACACACACACACACACACACACACACACACACACACACACACACACACACACACACACACACACACACACACACATGCAAACATGCATAACAAACACAAATGCACACACAAGCACAGACCCACCCACATACAAAAACACCCATATGCAAACACACCTACATACAAACTCACCCACATGCAACAACATGCAACATACCCACATACAAAAACGCCCATATATACAAGCTCACACACATAAATACTCACAAACACAAACACCCATACACACAACCAAGAAGGCACACAATCACCTGAACATACAATCACATGATCAGGGAGAAACGAGGACCCAGATTCATAGTAAAATTTTCAGATGGGCTGGCTTCTGAACAGGCTGCACAGACAGAGACACACTGTCCTCATTTCTTCATTCTGCCTCTCTTACTATGTTTAATCTCTGATACTGCCCACACCGCATTTGAAGCTAGTTACATACTTCATCTGCCACACCAGAGATACAAAGACATAAACAATCATTGATGTGCATAATTTCAGTTATAATGGGAAAAATATGAAGAAATTATACTCATACAGGAGGGAGGAACCACTCTGAAATCACAGTTTGTCGAAACCTACTCCTCTGAACACCCCACCTGTCAGGCAAAATATGTACATAAAATTCAGTTGCAGTTACGAGAATAACATCATATATTACAAATGGACAAGGGAGTAGGTGCATAAGCACCATAATTTCAGAATACATTGCTTTATGAAAAGTCTTCTCACTGCAGCAAAATGTTCCTAGTGTGCTCATCCTCTCCTACCCCGCAATATGTATCACATTTTTATCTTTCCCTGCCTCATTTATTAATAAAAAAGTATTCGCTACAGAACATGAAAAGAAACAAAAAGATTCGTTGATATGCATATGGTCAACAACAAATACGAATTTATCAGAAAGTATCACATTCATAGAAAAGACCAATGACACAATAAAAACGTGTTAGAAAAAGAAATGTGGGAAAAAGAAGACATGTTTATAAAAAGTTGTGCAAAAAAAGATGCACTAATAAAAGACATGAAAGAAAAGAAGCGCAAAAAGATAAGCTAAATATAGATACACTAAAAAAGACATGCAAAAGAATTGTGCTAAAGAAAGATGTGGCATAAAAGGACCTGCAAAAAAGATGTGCAAAAGAAATATGAAAAAGGTAGTCAAAGGAAGGCAAGCAAAAGAACCATGCAAAAAAGATGTGAAAATGCAACAAAAAAGGTGTGTAAGAGAAATACATGCAAAGAAAAGACACAAAACGACGACATACAAGAAAGGGGCACACAAACAAGATACATGTAAGGAAAAGAAACGCTGAAAAAGGGAAAAAAATTCAAAACAGACAAGCAGAAAAGGCACTTGAAAACGACTAAAATAAAGCCACGCAAAGATAGACATTAAAAAAAACAAAGACACACAAAAAAGGCAGAAAAAAAGACGCATTAGAAATACATGCAAAAAGTATGAAAAAAAGACATGTAGAAATTATACATGCAAAAGAAGGAGATTCAGAAAAAAAGAGGTGTAAAAAATTTAACATAAAAAAGGTACATAAGACAGATCCAAAAGAAATACATGCTAAAAAAGCGATCCACGAATTGCATACAAAAAATGAAGTGTAACAAGAGAGCGCAAAAAAGACATGCAAAAAATGACAGAAGAAAGATACGCAAAAACAGGTATGCTTGGACAACCACAAAAGAAACCACGTACATAAAACGGCACACAAAAAGGAAGACATAAAAAAGACGAAAATAAAAGCTACAGTCAATAACTTGGAAGTCAAAACCAAACACAACTATGAAAAAAAAAACAGTACACACAACAATACACTCTACACATGCACGAAAATCTTACACATGTGCAAGCACACACACACACACACACACACACAAACACACACACACACACACACACACATACAAATGTGCACACAAATACAGTCACACACAGATTCAACCATGCACAAGCACAATCACATGTCCACACAAAAACATACCCATACACAAGCGGCCACACACACCAACATGCACACACAGAAAACACATACCCACATGCATACAATAACCTGCACATGCACACATCCTCACAGAAAGAAGGAGCCACATTAAAATTTTCGGACAGATTGGCACCTAAACAGGTTCCACAGACGCAGATACACAATACTCATTTCCTCATCTCGCCTACCCCACAATGTTTTAAACTTCTAGTTTTTCATCAAGCCTCTGTTTCAAACAAATAACATACTTCATCTCCCACATTGGAAATGAAAACATACGCAACCATTGATGTGCATATTTTCACTTATAATGAGGAAGGTATTAAGATATAATACGTATACTTGAGAAACGAAATACTTTCAAGTAACAATTTGTCTACACCCATTCTTCTGAACATACTACTCTTAGGCTAATAAACAGTTAGGCCATAGCTTGGTCTAAAGATGAAAAGGAACACATACCCATTATTGGGTGTAGAAAGATTTTCACTGGACATGAATGTATAAATACCTGAGGATGGGCACAAGCCTGAAATTCGTCATGTGATGGAAAAAAATCCTTTATTGTGACTGGTAGCGGAAATTTTTCTACACCCTATAAAGGAATAGTCATCAAGTTCAACAGCATCCACTATGGATAAAATTATTATACATATTGGTATATAAATTTCAGTTACAATTACGAGAATGACAACAAATATTAAACAAGCAGGGGGGGGGGGGCGTGGCTGATTTGACACCATAAATTCAGAATACCCAGTGTTCCTCATCCTGCCCATCCCCTCATAGCCGCCTGAGTAGTATGCCTTGATATCTTTCACTCCTCCACCTCTTAATATAAAGGAATAGGTGTCACATTTCATTAGACACGAAAATAAATGTATACATTCATTGAGATACATTTGCTCAGTTACAGTTAAAAACTTATCAACAATCATTACAAACATAGAAGAGAATAAGTAGAAATGAATGTAAAAAATGCACAAAAAACACATACATAAAGAGAAGAGAGAAAAATATATACAAAAGTATGATCCAAAAAAATGCAAAAGAGGAGATGCAAAAAAAGACATGCAAGTAAAAACACATGAGAAAAAGACAGACAAAAAGTAGAACACGCAAAAAATATGCAAAAAGATGTGCAAAAGATATGTGAAAAACAGATTT